>NW_024580667.1:33088318-33294727 GCF_017639235.1 Corvus kubaryi | reverse complement strand
GGGAAAAGCTGCAAGTCGGGGGAAAGGACTCACACGCAGGCAGAGAGACTCCTCTTCCTAAATGGACTGAACAATATTTGGAAGTGGGCGGCTGTCTCGTTGTGATAATGTTTTCATAGCATGAGCAAGAAGAGACTTCTCTTTCTAAATGGACTGAACAAGGTTATTATGGAAGTGGTAAACAGACTGAACATCTCAAGGGTTGTCTTTTCACATTGTCAGTGGGAGAAGGGAGGAAGGTGGGGGGAGGAGGAGAGTTCTGAAGGTGGTATAATTTTTTTTCTTCTTTTAGGTCTGTTAATAAACTTCTTTATATTCTTTCAAGTTTGGTGCCTGTTTTGCATTTCTCCTAATTCTTATCTCACAGCAGATAAACAGTAATGAGTATTTTGGACCAAACCACTACACTAAATTGGTGTTTCCGCCCGGTTACAAACCGAACCCGCGACAAATGTTATTCCCAGAAAATCAATAAAAACAAGAACAAGATAGTTTTCTAATGATCCTCAAAATGTTCAATGATGATGGTTTTAATACCTTTACTCATTACTCAGGTTTTTTTAGAATGGGAATCTATATATTTATATAAAAAGTAAATTTATTGTCATTTGGAATTATCAAAGACATACAGAGAGTACAGTCACTGGAGTAATGTATTTAGATACAGCAAATATATGGAGATCAAAAACAAAAATGAAAAGTATTTTTGCTTTCATTTGACTGCACAGAGACTCCTTGTAAAAGGAACCAACACAGTTTGGGAGAGAAAGACATGGCTTGCAGGATGCTCTGCAGAGGTTGGAGGGTTCTGATTTTTTCATGGCAGGGAAATGCATTGGTTCTGCTCACAGGGAAATGCATTGGTTCTGCTCACAGGAGGAAGTTTTAATTTATGTTTGTGTGGGAAATGGTGCTTCCAAGTCTTCCTATAGGTGGAGTTTTGCCTATATCTTAGGGTGTGGAGTTGAGGAAAGGTACAAGTTGAAAGTCTGGCAGATCATGTTATTTTATCTAGTACAGCACGGTGACTGTCTAACAGAGTATATGCAAGTCTAGTTTTGAGGGCTTTTCCCAAAATCACTGCAGTCTATGTTTGAAATATAAATTACATATGTACATAGGCAGGATAACTACATTTTGTCTTACCAGTCAGTATTAATCTAGTTGCCATATTTCAATTTATGTCCAAAATTTGAAATAAAAATTATGTTATTTCATATTCTAAATATTTTCTAAATTATGGAGGCAAATAAACATGTTTCGAACAGCTTTGTCTATGTGTAACAAGAATGAGCACTAAACTTTCTCCCTTGCTGGTGAATCTTCCTTTCCAGGTGAACTCCAATGGGCACTGTTATGTCAACAAAACTCTACCAGGAATATCAGGGCCTTGAGTGGAAGATCAAAGTTTTTACTTTCACCCATCTTCTCTTCATTATATAGACCAATATGTACATATTTTTCCAAGGCATTATATGGGTTTCAAGCTTTCTGCCAGATCTACCCTTCATGATGCACAGGAGAGCTTGAAAGAAAACAGAAAATTATGTTACTTTTACAAAATATTCTCGCAGCCACCAACAGTTTCCAATTAAGGAACATCTTGCACCAGAGAAAAAAAAAAGAAAAAATTCTGCTGGTACCACAAAAAGAGAGAAGGGGCTGACAAGAACTAGCAATTATATCTGAAGCAGCCTTGATGTTCATTTACTCTGGTAGTGAAAAAAGTGCATCAGTTATGCTCTGTATATGAAGGAGAAAGTCTAAATCACCCAAAGAACTTGAGAGATGCGCGTATTTGTAGAAGCAGCTGTTTTTCTGTATTGAAATGCTGTAGCTGTAATGGTTATTAGACATTGATATCCCCACATCATAACCTATCATGTATGTTTTTCCATGATTAAAATTAAGAACACCTATTTCCTAATCCCTTATATTGATATTGCAATTATTGCTTTTTAAATATAGGAAATGGAAAATGCCGTTACATTCTGTGATAGTTTGAAAGGAGCAAAATAAAATGATCCTCTCTTTACTCTGTATAGTGTATTGTAATGCTTTATAAATCAGTGGAATTTTAATATAGATGTGTATTTTAAACATGACGCAAATTCATTTTCAAGTTTCTTTAGGCTATATTGGAATGTAAGATACAGTAGAATTGAGGTTTTCTTAGATGTGGGCCTACTTCAAAGAGCAATATCTGCACTGCAGTTTTAAACAAAAATTAAAACTGACAATTGCCTGAAACATTCAGAGACATTCTGGCAAGAGATACAGAATTTAAAAAAAAATACCTGACTTTCCGCCAAAGCCCAGAGAGAGATGAGTGAGTCTATTCTGAATGACAAATTGACACGAAAAATTAAGTCAACTGGTTAGGACAAGATACTTATTAACTTTGCCCTTCTTTGGAGAATTTTGTTTTGATATCACCTATATGAAGTATGCATGACCAAGGGAAAATTAATGCCACTTTCCAAATTATTATTCCCACTCACTAAATGAGAAAATGTGATATAATATCTTCATCTCACCATTAGGACGATGAAACATATGTAGGTTTGCAGTGTTCTTTGGTATCTTTTAGTGAGATGTCCTATAGACCTATAAGGTATTGCCATTGGGCAAAATTAAAATAGTTTGACAAAATAATTTCTTTAAACTCCAAGCTGTTAATAAGACTAGTGAAATTAACAATGAACTGTGTTCAGTGAATTTTCTAGCACTACACCTAACAGTTCACTCACATGTCAAATACTCAACTTCTACAAAATACTGATGAATGGTCTCTTCAAATTGTGATGTCCCTTTTCTTTTCTGTTTTTTTTTCTCAATCTTTTGGAATGGAAGTTTGAAAAGTACTTGTCTGACATATCTTTTCTTCTTTCCTAATTAACTTGTGAAGTGTACTTAAGATAGAAATTTAAGTACTATGAGGTACTATGTTTTACAGTCTCACTGACAAAAACTTCACCTGTTGAGGGGTCTTGTTATTTAAGTCTTAGTTCTATTTGATTGAAATAAAAGAAGTAGCTAAGAGATGTTGATGTGACTTTTTATTAGTAGTTTACATTTGTATTATTCTTCATGAGCTTCATATTTAAAACTATTTTTAATCCTTCTCTGCTTTCTCCTACCCTTTTCTTCCTGATTCCTACCAGTTTTTTTCAAGAACTTTATCCTGTAATAGGTAGTTGGTCAGAACTAAAATTTTCTGAATTTAAATTTCTGGGTAAATATGATCCTAAGTCAATATTTTCACATTCACCCTGAAATAAGTAGTCAAGCCAGGTATTGTGGTTTTAAGGACCCACAAGCAGGTGACATTAATCTCAAGTTTTCCCTTGCCATATAACTACAGAAAAGGCCAACTAATTATACTAGACAGATGGCTATTGTTGATTTCTGCTGTCATTAATCTTGGCTTCGTATTGTGTTCTAAATCTTGAAATTACACATCTAGTAATCCCATGTAACTATGACTTCTCAAAGTTTTAACTTTTCAGTTTTCATCCCCTCTCAATATTACATTTTGTGTTAGTTTTACATAAAGTGAGAGCCTTTCAAGTCCCTTGATGTCTCTCACTATCATAGTTATATTGTCCAGAAGAAACTGCTAACAACTAAAGTGAGACCTCTGAACTACTGAGAAAGTTTGATGCTAGAATATGTCAGATAAACAGACAGACAAATCACTATGTTGTTGAATTCTACATAAGCTCTTTTCCTATCCAATTTTTCACTGATGTGCTACTTGTACATTTTTATGTGCAATTTAAATATACTGTGTATTCTCAAAATGGAAATGTGTTTAATTCAAATGATCTTGGTATGCATTTTGAATACACAAATGTGTATGTATGCAATAATCTCTGTGTGGAATTGAGTCAGGCATTTGAATTCTGTTCCTAATTGCAGGTAAGTTTGACTCAGCCAGCTTTCTAGATCTGATTTTTTCTTGTATTTATGATCCAGCTTAACCAGTCAGCTCAGGATTTTCCTTTGAAAGGTTATCTGCAAAAGAAAACCAAATTCTCCTTCGACACAGATGTTATGATTCATTTGTTTGTTAAGATGAGGTAAATGAAAAGTAAACAAAATAAAGAATATTTGGAAGAGGAAGCTCTAAACAGTCAGGAAAACTAGGGTTAGTAATTCTTTCTACAACACTGCTCACTGTGTCCATTCTTACTAGTGATTTCCCTAAATTGTTCAAAAACCCTGTTGTTTTCTGAAGACACATGTATTCTATTACAACAATTTTCTCTATTCTCTCAATATTTGGAATTAGAATAGGGGAAAAATATCATCCTGAAGCAAAATTGTCCCCAGAAGCATAATTTCTATACCCCTTTTGAGCATTCCTCTGTGACTTAATCAGTTTTCTAGCCATCATGTCAGCCTGTCTCTCAGTTCCTTAAATATTTCTGTGTAAATTATCTCTTGAAAGCACAATGTTAAGACAATTTTAAAAGGTTTGAGCTATTTCTGTAAAAATAGAGCATGCAGCTTTGGAGCACATAGCAGCTTTTTCAGTTGTGTTAAACCATTCAAGGTGTGGCTGAGTAGAGTAAAATGACTGTGCTCCACAATGGTTCCTAGTAGTGATTGAGAAGAGATCTTTTCTAGGAACTGTGTGCTAAAGAAATGCTGCAAATACAGATTATGTAGATGGAAGAGTGACAAGTAGCCTAGTAATTGGATGGCATCATGAATCAAAATGCATCTGTCACAGATTTTCTAGGTGAAATTTCTGGGCAGATCCAAAGCTGGCACTAATAGCAGATTATTAATTATTTTTAGGGCATTAAAAAGCAATGAGAGGAATTTGGGAACCCAAATGTGAGTATGGCAGGAGAATGAAATAAATTATTTTATATCTGTCTTATCAGTCAACTTGTCCTATAAGTCTCAAGGACAGAAAGATATCAAATGGTATAATAAAATTCAATTGCAATTGAAATTGAAGATGCAATGAAAAATTAAGTGTAAGAACTTTAAATGGACTCTGTACTTTAGAACATCATGTGGTGCCTGTAGATTAATAATGAATATTTTACATGTTCACATCATAAAATTTCTCTTAAAATCAAAAGTCTCATGACTGAGTAGTGACTGGAATTTGGCGCTGTTGTATGTGCAGAGAAAACAGCAAAAGATTCTTGATGCATGTACATTTATACGAGGGAATGTGCACTAATGTCTTGACCTTCAAGGTATAATGTCATTCCTATATAAAAGAGTTTTTTGGATGGATCTTTTAAAAATTATTTTATGCTAATAGATTCCTTTATGGGTAAAGACAAAAGACTGTGGGATGATAGAAAGAATGCCAGGGGAACAGATTTAAAAAATGGGATAGTGAAGAGTAAGAGAATCTGGCAGACGAAACTTTCAGAGGTTAGCTGAATTAGTTGTACATGTCTCAGAGTGGTGACATTTTCTGTTCATAATTAGTGATGGTTTTATAGTGATGGTCAACAAATATCCAGAGTGTATTCATTGTAGAACTGTGTGAAGTCATGAAAAAACAAGACAATAATAAAAAATTTCCATGGGAATACTGAGGATTTCTATGTGACATGATATTTGACTGATAACTTGGATCAAGTCCTTTCTAAATGTAGCAGGCAGTGTATTTTCAACAGTCTTTTTCTCTGACTGACAGTGAGACTGCTGAAACATTTCTGATAACAAAATTAATCAAAAGCCCCTGAAAATGTGTTATTATTCTAAAAAGTCAGTGCAAAGATTAGATGTACCAAATTGCTAAACATTTCAATATCACTGTCCATGATTTTTAGTAGTAGGCAATATGGTTACACTGTGGCTATTAGAAAAAAAAAAAAAAAAGTCTAAATTATCTAAAGGAAAGTTGTTAAAGTATTAAGAGTACTAAATATTAAGTAATGTTTAAATTACTTTGGAAAAATCATGTGCTTAAATAAACACCGTGATTTTAAAAAATGTGCTAGCTAGGTGTTAGGGAATTTGCAGCTGTTGAGTGTTCAGCAAATTAAGAAATTGCATGTCTTAGCAGCTTCTCTGCATAGGTTGTTTCGAAAAAAATTTGAAAACTTAAATCTTCATTGGTTAATTCTGTAAGAAAGCACATCCTTATATCTGGTACTTACTATGACAGTAAAATTTTAGCTTTATATCTAGCTGGTAACAAAATCTTCATGAAGGTTTTAAAAAGTTTAATAAATCGTAAGTCATATTTTTCTGCTGTTTCTGGTCTGTTTCAGTAAAGTCCATGCATTTCTTAGTAAGGTACTGGTCTTCTGCATTTTTAAAAAACTGAGAACATAATTCACTTTGAAATTTGTTGAAGCATGTTCAGAGTTGATAGGGAAGGCTGTTTCTGAGTCCTAGTGTAGAAACCATGTTTGAACCTGAAGCTATGATTCATATTCTCTTCTGTTGATCACTTTTAACCACTAAATATTGATTGTAAAAGTAATGCATTAATTAAAAAGCTCTCTTAATTTATTAATCATGATGGAAATTGACAGTTTATAGTCCTTCAAGGAAATACTGAATGAAAATACTGGAATATAGAGTTTGCAGACTACTAGTGCGCTGGGACCTCTACAAATGCAGATTTCAATCACTTGGATAATTAAACATCAAACGTCAACCTCTCTCATAAAGAACTTATTTTCCAAGTACTGTAAATAAATATTTGAGCAAGTAGCTATTCCAATATTTCCAATAGTCAGGCCTTTTGGCAAAGGTAGTTCAGACAACATGGCTATTTAGATGTCATTTCTCCTTAGTGCATTTGGCAGCTCTGGAGCATTTTGCTGTGGTCAGCGTGCTGGCTTGCATGCAATCTTGATAATCTGAACCTTGAAGCCAGCTAAACTCAAATGATATCAGGGCATCATATTCATTAGTTAGATCTTATGACCATGGTTTACAGCCATGATCCACTATTAAAGGCCTGCTTACAAAAACTACAGGTTGCTACAAATCAGAGGGTATGTTACTCATTAGTTAAAAATGTATGGTACAAAGTTATTATTAATGCACTGAAATTTGGTTTATCAAAATTTTTGTCGTATCCATTCTTGCAACAGGTTAACCCTTTTGGTTTAATTAGCTTGGTCAGATGTTCAGGAAGCTTCCAGACAAAAGTAATGACCCTAATACCTCACTGTTTAGGCTAGAGATATTTAAGTACAGTTCTTTCAAATGCGTATGGCTACATTTGCCATTTCCATTTCAGAGTTGCTTGCTATACATAATAAGATGGAATCTAAATTTGGTTTATATTCTGAATTGCTTTATTGCATTTAGTGCTGAGCAATGCCTCAGTTCTAAGGTCATCACGGTAGATCTGAGTAGCTAGGTTTACAAAAGATCCAATATGTGTCTGAGAGGACATTTTTTTTTAAAAACTGTGATATGTAACTAAAAAGAATAAACAGAAAAAGGGGAGAAAATATAGCTGAAAAAATGGAAGCTCAAAAAGACAGGGCATGTGTTAAAAGGTATGTGCAGAAACGTTAGGATTGATTCATCACCCAAAGTATCAAAATCAAACTTAGAGCTTTCAGTTTCTTCCAGAAAGTATACCTAGGGAGGATTTTTTGTCTTTTCCCTGTCGACGCTATTTCTGCTTCTGTCTTTGAAAGTAGCGCTTCCTATGAATGTCTTAACTTCCACTTACCTCTCCTCCACAGATCCCTCCAACCTTGCTGTTTGATGCATGTGTGTGTTTCTTCTGTGTCTTGAAATCATGGTGAAATTACAGGTTTCATACAGTCTGTATTTTTTTTTTTTTGCTGCAGAAGTCCAAGTCCTTCAAAATTACTGTTGGTTTATTTCTGAACTGTTGGAAATTATGGAAGTGATTATAAATTCTAGTTTTAATTTAATGTGAAACATGTTACTTTCATTTTGACATAGACATGTCCAATGTCTAGCATGCTCTATTTACTTCCAGTATCATATGTGACTATGTGTGGTTTTGTGTCAGTGTCTATCTACTCATTTATGAATAATTAGGTTGGTTAACTTTTAAAATTAATTTTATAATTTTTATTTAAGTTGAACTAATAATCACCTTAAGGTGAACTTTTAACAAAATTCTACAGAATTTTTCTCTGTAGGAGTAAAATTTTGCTTAAAAAGAAGGGATCTACAATTAATCAGACATGAAAATTTGGGTGTCCTTTTTCCTCACTCTTCTGTACAGTTAGGTTCTGGCACCAAAGTCCAAATACTAGACAAAGATAAAAATCGGGAAATTTATGTACTAGGGAGCTGTTGCATAGTCTGTGTGTTTAACAAATAGAGATAATATATTTTAAAGCACTGTATCTCTTGACCCACAGCACAAATTCTTCATCATGGGAACAGCTGACTCAAGATGTCTATTGGTTTTGTTGGTTTTTGGTTGTTTTTTTTTTTTTCAATAGATCAAATAATTATTCTTTGAACATTCATTACTATGGCAAGCTTCTCCTCCTTAGATTAAATGTAATGTTATTGGGTTTTGTCTTCTTCGTCTGGTGTATGAATGCATGTATTTGTTTTTCATTGTGCACTTTTTCTGTTGTATTTACAGAGCTTATATTTCCACTTGAGCAGACCCCAGCTCAGAACAAGTGGTATTGATGGTTGTCAGTTCATGTTGGTCTCACAGTACAACATCTTTAGACAAAAGAAATTGCTACATAGAGTAGGACTTGTGTTTGGGTTTTTTTACTAAGAAAATACAGGTACTAGAATATACATTTCTTATTAGAAATAAATAAAACAGAATGGTGAAGCTGATAAATATTTTTGTGTACGGGGCAGAGCTGCAAGAGGCAGAGCTGCATTTACTGTGATGAGTGTGATTTTACACAAGAACTTAGTGCATGCACTGCTACCACCAACTCATTGTGGAGGTAAGGTATCCCACATCCCTGTCCTTCCTTATCTGGGGGCTCAAAGCTACAGCTCCCAGGAGGTCATCAGTGCACCATGACAGATAAATGTAGCAGTGAAAGTAAATTTTAACTGGAACTGGAAAACAATGGACAACGTTATTTTCCCCCTAAAAAGCCACAGGTTTGCAGTCATACCACGGTTATCACCTTTTTGGCAGCTGGCACCAAGCTGGCACCCTGATCAGAGCCAAAATATGCCTTTCATTCACCAGAGGACATACTGATTTCCAGGATCCCAGGCACCTAACACAAAGTTGTGGAATTCATCTGGAACAGGCAGCTGAAAGTTAGTTTTTGCACAACCTAAATTGTAGCTGCCAGGTTCCTCTTTTTTTTTTTTCCTAACTCATTAATTGATAGGAAGAAGTATTTTAATCATATTGTAAAAAAAAAAGAAGGTAAGTACTGTTCTGAAGTACAATTCTGTAAGTCATTGTCTCGGGGGAGCAATTTAAATTTTAACTGCAGCAAAGTGTAAAGATCCTCTTACTGACTTTCTACTCTCTGGACTTCTGTGTGATCAAATAAAAGTAGCAGCAGGCCGTTCCAGGTAGCAATAAAATTTAAATGCTCAAAATTTAGGAAATAAGTTCAAGGACTAAAGTCTAGTAAGTACTATAAAGATGAAGAAGTTAACTGTTTTAGAGGTAGTATCGCAGTAAGAAAAGTAGCTTGTAAAACTTCTAATGAAGAAAGTCATCATGGATTAGGATGAAGACAGGAATGGTGTAAGAACATGATAGGACTCTGCAAATACTACTGCCTTGAAATATCTAAAGAAAGAGGAAAAGTAGTGTCTTCAGTGTCTTCTCCAGCGTTGCCAGTTCTCACTATTTTAAATATAAGACTCTTGTCCTGGGTTTGAAAGATTTATGAATTAAGTTCCATCTCAAACTGCCCACAGAGTCCCAGGGCTCAAGTAAGAATAACACATAACCAGAAGGTTGATGTCTCAACATTTAGTAAGATAATGGAAATGTTAGTTGTTAGAGCTTCAAAAATGGTTGTGCATTAAAAATATTGTGAAATGTTGGTCTTGTGCTTTTATAAAAACTTCTGTGCTTACATGGAACTTAAATATAATCCATTTTGTGACACACAGTCATATTTTTTCTGAAACTTAGCTGTCAGCCATAAATATGCATGCTAAATTACAAGTTCAAGGAAATTTTCACACACCCAAACTGGTATTTAAATACTCGGCAACATGGGTGCAGCATATCAGTTCTGTGTGATGCAGATTTGAAAATGATGGTGAAAGCTTTAAAAGCAGGGAAGAAAATCCCAACAAAACAAAAACCCTTCTGATTTTTATATTCATGTAATCAGGATAATTTATATATTCTCCATATTTTTTAACAGATATTTTGGTCCTTATTCTAAGAAATTAAATTAAACTGAGTGTCAATACCTTTACTGAATTCTTTTTCTAAACCTATAACATAAACTGAAGGTAGCAAATGGGTGAGAAGGAGTATAAGGTCAGGGAGGGAGGAGAGGCGTTTGTAGATCAATCAAGAGAAAAATCCCAGATTCTTCAGTTTCCAAGTTATGCTAAAAATCTTCTCAACTGCTCTTTACCTTTTCCTGCTATCCATGTCCAGCTGTAGTTATTTGGCCTTTAAAAAACTTTTCTTTGTGTCTTAAAATAATTTGTAGCAACTTTGGGACAGTATAAACATATATAGAGAATACATTTCTTAAAAGAAAGTAAATATATATATACATTGGAAAAAAATAAAATTATTTTTTCACAGAGTATGCCAAATATACCATTTGAAGTAGGCATTGAAAATGAAAGTAAAAAATATTTTTGCTTTGCAATACTCCAATTTTCCATTTAAAACATAGTATTTTATTTGCCTTGTTATGTTGTTGAAACTTGAGTTAAAAGGGTTCATAAAACTTCCATGGTATAATATTTCTCTGCATTTTCATAAAGAGGAGAATAATATCAAGTTACAGGTAATAATATGTATGCTAAAAAGGTATTTTTAACACACTCCTGTGCTGCCTAAATGTTCAAATTTATTAAATTTATTTTCTGTTATATTTTGTTAAGTTTAGCTGGAATTTGAGATGGACTTACAAATCCCCAGGGATTTGTTTTGTCCTAAGACGTTTATTTTCCTTTCTCTGCATATCTATAATTGTTATTATGATGCTGTCTGATGAATTTTCATAGACTGACATTGTCTTGGTTGAGTGTGTTGGAGGGAAAGTCATGAGATGTTTTTCCTTTATACCTGATCAGTTGAAGAAATCACCTGTAATTATGATGCTCAGCCAAAAGCAAAAATAAGCTTCAGTGACTCCCTTAGGTAAAGATGGCTACATATTCTTTGTTCTTTTCCAGAAAAATAATCACACTTTGGATACGTCTCTAAAGACACTGTAACCCAAAAATTTCAAATTTTTTGTCCATTTTTTTTTTTTAGTTTATATAATTCTGTGGGTCCAAGTCTTCAGGGAGATGACAAAGTTGTCTCAATTAGTTTGGATTTTTTGGCCACCGCTAGACTAGAAATGCCCTTTTAAAAGATATTAATTGGTTACACAGCATTTATTGTCCAGTTGCCATGTGTTGCCTCACTTCTCAAAACCACAGTACACTTAGTTTTGGAGGCTTTGTCTAATCAAATAATCAATACATACTTTTATACAAGGGCATCAGGCTTCGCTCTTTAACTGAATTATGTCCAGCTGATTAAAAGAGGTTTTGTGTCTCTTGTTTTTTTAGATAAACATTTTGCACAACATGTAGGGTGGATAGTGACGTACAGAGCACCCCACACAAAGATGGATCTTATCAGTTGATGTAACACCTCTGTTTTGTGTGAGAGCAGAGACTATTTTCCTTGTACGGAGACTCCTACCAGGAGACAAAACTTGGCCTATTCATTGCAAAGATCCGAGAAGACTTCTGTGGGTGGGTGATGGTCTTAGCTTCACTTAACCTCCTATCACTAAGATAGTGTTCAGGCCTCAGGCTGCAAGGTGAACCTGAAATATTGCTTTAGAGTAGAACTGAAATGCTCAGCAGGGCTTCCTAATTCTGTTATTGTCTTGTTTGCTCTCGGTGCACAGGCTATGCACACCCAAATCCTGAGAAAAAAGATGTTAGCTTTTTCTTGGAGCACAACATCAAAATGCCCAAAACCATGAACATTTCAGGTGTCCATCCTTTATCTTTAAAAGAGCTTTAATGTATATTTTGTATGTAATTTCACAAAGTGAAGTTTTCTAAGTGGCACCAAGTTCAGCTGTGTGGGGCTGCAGAGAGAATTTGGTTTCTAGAGTGCCAGATTTGACTCAGAGGACTGTGCTCTTTGCAGTACAAGTGTAATTAGCAGGATGAGCAGTTGTTGTCCTCTCTAAGCCTGGCCACAAGAAGCATCTGGGGTCCAGGGTCTGCTCATGGCCACCACCAGAACTTGCTGGGCAGATGGGGAGGGTCTGCTGTGGGAGACATTTTAGACTGATGTGGTTTGATTGTGCTTACAGATCTCTTCTACCCATACAACTCTCTTTTCCAGGCACTACATCTGAATCCTTAACATGGTCATGCTGCCCCGGTACATGTAGATTTTTTCAAAATAAGTCATGTTTCTCCTTTTTAAGAATGAAGAGTGCTTGTGAATAACACTCTGAAACTTAATGTTAGAAGCAGCAAGTGACCTGACTAATACGAAAGAAAGTATAATCTATAAGCTGACTTGCTCCTAAAGGTTGCATAGAGTCTGCACTAGAAATTATTGCTTATATTCTCCCTGACAATCTTAAAAGGCAAGGAAATACTCCCTTATTAGGGATGTGATGTTTTTATGGATGATTTTTTTTTTTAACACAGATACTTTACTTGTGTGAATTCTAATATACAATATATGGTTAAATACCAGGAGTACAGAGTGAGGAATATTTGTTGCCCCAGAGGAAATATGTGAATGCAATGAGCACTGACAAAACTTCTCACTTATTTTCTATATTTCACATTTCAATATTTTTCACAAACTATTTTGTTCCCAGTCATTATTTCATATGATTTTAAATAATGCAGATGTGTTCCTGTGAATTTTTTAAAAAAATATTTGCTATGTGAAAGTTAGGGGTTGATCCATTGCCCCTAGCAGTTAATAAGAACTCTTGCTGGTACAAGTGAGCATTACATTACAGCCCGAGTAGCCCCCACTGATTAGCCAGACTGTCACAGTTCAGAGACGAGACCCAGTTACCTTCAGGGGCTCCTCAGGGATGCAGTGAGAACTGAAAGCACATGATGTAGTGCTTAGGAAAAAGTTTTAATTCTATATATTCTGGATTGAAAAAAAAAAATATATGCAGAAAGGACAAAAGAAATAAAAAATATTGCCATCAACTTTTTGTCCAGAATATATCAGGGGTTTTTTTATGAACTAGAGTACTTTGATTTTTAATTCTTAGAGATACTGTACAGAGGAAAGCGTTCAAAAATTCAGATAAAAGTAAGGTCGTATTTAAGGTATTTCAATTAAATGCCTGATTTTAATTTTAAAAATAAATATTTTAGATCAACATTAACTGAAATAGGCTTAACGGATATATTTAGAATTTGAGTGAAAGTGGGTAGGAGACAATGAGACTCTGCCTACACAGTCAAACATTTCCTGATTTCTTTGAATAATTAATGTATTTTATATAAATTGAAATACATTTCCTGATAAGTTACAAACAGAAAAAAAGCTAAATTATTTATCGTTGCTGTGTATTCCTAGTAGCCTTCAGCTGTTCAGTAAATAAACACAATATGAACTTGCTGCTTCTGCAATATATTGGTATATATTGCTTTATAGTTATTTATATAATAAAATAAATTATGAACATCACAAGAATATGCTTATTAATATTTTTTATTATGACTCACATACATAATTACTTAAGTAAGGGAAGGATTTCTGAGATGTGATTTTTAAAAGTCTCATTATTTAAATTAAATTTATAGGCTGGTAACCAAAAGAAATTAACACAGGGATTCAGAATGTTTTGGTGGGAAGGGGGATAAAGAACTCACAACACAGAACCGCCAGATCTAGATTTTTGCAATTAATATCATTTGGAGTGAAACGTTATATGTGATTTTCTCCAAGAAATTCAAAGCGCATTAGCAGCATTCATGATATAAAAAAAGAAAAGCCTAATAAATGTTTATTACACAGCGTAGGCACAAGTGGGTAAAACTACAGACTGATTAATAATTAAGACGGTTTGCTAAATATGTCTTCTTAATTTAGTCAAGTGGGTTTCACTTTCAAAACATTTGCCATGAGAAAAAGAAGATTGAAGTTCAGCGTAAGTGGGGCAGTAATTCTGCAAGCAGCGAATGGCTGCTTGCGAGCTGAATAGTGCCATGGATAACAGCTTCTGCAATTAGATCAGTGCATATCTGAAGCATGCATTGCTACAAAATTATTATTGAAATGTCTTTTATTGAACTGTAGGTTGTATGAAATCAATGGGTATTTAGCTGTATGATAACAATTACCTGGAGAGTTTCTTTCCTTTAAAAGCCCAGTGAGCATACACAGATCTGATTACTCATTTACCAGGTAGTTCAAGAGGACCAGATAGACATGGGAAAGAAGGCACCAAGAAGGTTAATATAGACAGGCTCTGAAATCAAAATAGATTTGGAGAAGCGTGAAAGAAAACAATAGTTTAGTTTCTTTCCAAATTAAGAGCCAGTGGTCACTCAATAATTTTAGAAGGATATGGTTAAAGCAAGCACTTATTTTTCACACTGTGTAAGCTGGATTGCCAAGAGGGCAATGTAGAGCCCAGATGAACGATCTAAGAGGCGACAGATTCAGAATTGCTTGTAAAATACAACACTGAATATGAGAATCTGGAGAGAAAAGAGTGAGGGAAGGAAAACTCCAAGGAGATGGTCCAGCTAGACTAGACACATGATGTAATCTTTGCCTTGAGTCATCCATCCCTTGATGGTCATTGCAAGGGACCTACTGTTTTCATGGATAGATCAGAGCTGTAGACAAACACTGGTAAAAATAAATCCTGAGATCTAAACAAATGTCATGAATGCTATCAGTTTGGATAAATCTGGGTGTTACTCGGCATCCTGTGAAGTGATGGGCCTCTGAGCATGCAAAATAATTCTAGTATCTATGCAAGTAATTTAATTGCACATGGAGAATGTCTGGGATTACAAAATATATCAGAAATTTTTACTTTACTCTTGCAATTACAATGAATGTTGACTATTCAGGTTGTAAAAAACCCAGTCTTTAAATGATCTAATCATGCGAATATTTTTTAAAATCTTTCTGTGTCTTAATAGAATAGTAGAAGTAACCACCACTATGTTTTATGATAAATGCACTAAATCAGAACTCCAAACTTACTGCAGTGTCTTCCCTGTTGGTAGTCAGTGTGTGCCAGGCACTTTTCCAGTGCTCAGAGTATACGTGTAATTTCAATTGATTATTCCTTGGCAACTTCACTGTGATGCTCATGTGGGGTGTTGCTGATGAGAACCATAACATATGTTTCATGGAAGAAGCAGGTTGTGTTCTGACACTTAACCAGAGAGATGCAAGTGAGCATGTTTTATACTACAATTATAGAAGACATGATTTTGATTTATTTTAGTACTGGACCTTTAACCAAAAGAGTTAAATATTACTGGTTTCATAAAATACATTCTGAAAAGCCATGCAGTTGATAATGAACACTTTGGGCTTTCAGTGCTGCTTTTTTTACCCATTTTTAAAAATAGTATTTTTTGATTTCCTCCTTAACTCCCTCACCATTCCCACATTTTCTAAGATGTAAAATCAGAACAAGATCTTTAGAGACATTCTTGGTATGAAAATGAAACAGAAAAGACATATTCAGAAAGTCACTTGCTTACTTTTGTCCCTTTCTTTTCTTATGTTTCTAGCAGGGAAAGGGAAAAGATGTGGTCCCAGTATATTGCAGTTGAGAAGGTCTCACTGGGTTCATTCTTTTCTTCTTTCTCTTTTTCAAATAAGACAAAGTTTTAATTTATTTATTTTTCCCGTAGAGGAATGAGAGCAGAAGTGGAAAGAACAGCTATTTGCAGTACTTGAACAGTGAAGAAACAAAGGAGTTAATGAGATATTCAGGATTTATAATTTATACAGTCAGAACTTCTGAAAAGCTCAAGTATTATTGTAGCATCGAATTTAATGGTTTCAGGAGCTTTTTGGGTGCTGAGTCTCTGTGAAAAATATGGTCTTCAGAGGCATACTGGAGGTGCTAAGCTATGGGAATGCATGGACTGTTACTTTGGTGCCCACAAAGAGGCTAAGCTGTCTTGACAGTCCTGTCCCTGGTGTGCAAAGGCATGCAGTGTGGCTGGTGGTGGTGTCAGGAACTATATGGGGAAGGGACAGTGAAAAAAAATTCCATGAGGCTTGGAAAATGTATGTATTACTACAGTCAAAACTTTTTTTTGCATTATTAACTAGTGACTCCTTATAAGGCTTAAGTTTTTTTAAGATAAAAAAGCCAAAGAATCTTTTCTACAGAAAATGAGCGGTTTGTTCTTCTTGATTAGCAATCAGGAAAAATAATATTAATATCCAGACACCCAGGGGCTGGTTTTGCTTGGCTGTTTGCAGGCAGGAAAAGACATCTAAAAATATATACTATATTAAAAATCATAGTATAATGTTGTTAAAACAAGGGAAAACTAAGCAAAAAAGAGCCCTTGAGAAGACAAGAGTCTTTAGAAGCAGTGCAGAAACTGCTGACATTTATTCCAACCTCCCAGCACTTCAGCTTGGTGCACCTTGTCCTGTGGTTTGTGGGTGGGACTCTCCTGTCACACCATTATGGCAGGAAGGACAAGGGAAAGGTGCTTTTTTGAGCATCTTACATAATATTAAATAGAATATATAAATTAGGAAATGTAAGTGCCTTAGGAAAAACAGGTTCATAAACCAGATTTGTCCTGAAAAATTATTGTGCTGTAATGGATCTTGGTGGCAGTGCTGAAGCTTCACAGCCAGCTATGGAAGAATGCCCAACACAGATCTAGCAAAGAACTCCCTTTACAATGTCTTAAAACAGTGCTTTCAGCTCTTTGCAGAAATGGCTGCAGACTAGGGAATATATTCATCAGGAAGTTACATGATTCTCCTTTCAACCTGACAATCATTTTCTTAGAACATCTGTTTGGTTTTATTGTACTTCTGACATTTTTGGCTGACATTTTCTTGGTTTTCTGTAATTTAAATGTGAAAATTAGTTAGCAAGTGAAAAACTAACTATATTGATTCAAAACATATAATATCTTTTCTGGTTTTTTTTTATTACTTTCTAACAAGTGATTAGATTTCAAAGATTTTTTGCAACCACGTATTTAAACCCTGCTATAGTTTCTAAGAAAACAATTGCAAAATTAAGATTGAGAAATGTAGTTTACTTGTGCTTTGGATAAGTATTGTCGCAGTAGAAGGTGTTGCCATAATAGCTTAAGAGGTTAATATTTGAATGGAATAGTGTAATCTTTTATAAGTCTAATTTTTATAGGTGGAAAAGTTGGAAAATCTTTCAGGTTAATAGAAATCTTCCTATGTGACTGAGCGTACTATATTTTAATAAATTACTTAATGTAATGAAGAAGACCAGTGTCTTTCTGGACAGATCCTGTCTGCTAGTCTACAAAGGTGCCTTAGTTATTTTCCTTTACATGCTGTTTCTCACCAAAAGAAACTGAGTACTATGTAGATGTTAAGGATTAATAAATGTTTAACAGGTAGAAAAAGAGGGTAGGAGTACATGATAATTTTTAAGTTGTAAGAAAGTTACCAATTTTGACAGCTGAACTATGTTATTTGTCATATTTCTCATGAAATGAAAAGGAATGAAGATTGAATTGACAAGAGGTTTAAATACTACAATATTATTTGGGATAATCAAATCTGATCCTGACTCTGGAGAGTTGCAGAAGAGTCTAGCCAGAGTAACTGTGTGATTAAAGTGAGAGCTGAAATTGAATGACAGTAAATGCAAACTAATGTACATGAAGGAAGCAAAAAATTCACATATTCCGAGATTGTTTTACAGGAAAATAATTTTTTCCAACTGTAATCTCTGAAAATATCATGTCAGTATTCAACAATGATACAACGTGTACCAGGTTACTTTCAGGAAAGCAGCAGTGAATAAATAGAAAACATACTTGTTTGTATTGCAATCCAGATCAGGAAACCCCAGTACCTCTAAGTGCTGGAAAGTAATAAATAGTACCTCAAATTTCTGTCTAAATGAGGGTGGTTTCTTTTTTTTCTGGGCATCCTCCATTCACTACTGCAAGAGATAGTATTTTAGGTTAAAGAAATATTTGACCTGTGTCATTGCAGAAGTTCTTACATTATTTAAAATTTATTATTTTAAAAAGAGATTATTAAAAAGAGAGTTGGACTAGATTTTTCCATGATAATGGACATGGACATGATAATGGTTCCTCTCAAGCCTTCAGAAGCAAGGTGATTTAACATGAGTTGAAAATTTCACTTGCCCTCCACCTTTTTACTATGGAGACTACTTCCAGATATTTGCCAGCTATTGTACCTTTATTTGCTCATTATGAATTCAGGTTTATGGATTGAGTAATTTCACTCCTCTGTTTCCCCTGTGGTTATAGTTATTCTATTCTCAAATATGGACACACTGTTTTCTTTGTAAACTTTCCAGTAAAATTTTCTCAAATCTATCGGAAGAATATCTCAGACATAAATTGCTCTTATTCACAGACACTGAGAAGACAAATTCTTAAGAAATTCCAAAAGACAGTTCTGACACGGCCAGTCCTATTTATAGTTAGCCTGCTTGAAAAAAGACACACGGAAATCAGGAGATTTTCCAAAGAATTAATTTGAAGGTTACTATTACTCATCATGTTTTTGGTTTTTTTTTTTCTCCCTAAATCATAAGACACATATGTCTGACTAATTTGTTGGGGAGAAGGATTGTTTTCATAACTAAAGTGGGGGAGATTAAGCCAAACGACTGACTTCTGACTTATGGGGTCATAGATTGTGAAGGAGACCAGGATACAACTTTGGAAAGGCACAGATGTGTATTTGTCGCTTGCTCTTCATGCTATCACTTCCCTTCTGACAATAAAATTTGTCAAGATGTGTTGGGGTCCCTCCCCCTGCCATGGAGCCCTGGGAGATGGGCCCTGGGGGGGACACACGGGGTTTCCCTGCCCCTGGTCAGTCTCATTCCCCATTGGTTGGTTTGGGTTCCCCTGTGTGGCCAAGGACCCTGGGGTACCAGGACTGAGGGCTCCTGAGCAGAGCCCCGGCCATGTGGCTGGAGAAATAAACATCTCTGAAACATCTACCACGAATCTGTCCATATATACTTCTTTTCCACGGGACTCCTGGTTTGATATATGCGTGTTACAGTAATCCCCGCTGTAACAAAGATGTGCTGCCATGTTATACCTGCTGCTTTGATAAGTGTTAATCTCTACACAGATTTTCCTAAAGCATTTTGTGTATTCTTAGGAGACCAAAATTTTATGTAACTTAATCCATAGTTGTGACTCATACAGTCTCATAGAAAGAAGTTTCTGGTGACCAAAGCAGTGACAATGATGCTATTTTCCTCCTCTCTGTGCTGTGCTGGGTCTTGCTTGTAATTATTGTTTCTACTGTGTTAGAGCTGCCCAACTCCCTGGGTGGTACAGCTGGGTAAACCAATGCAGCATATTGAGTGAAAGCTAGAAAGCATGGCTAGATCTTGTCATGTTTTCCATGCCTTAGTGTGATCCCCTGCCTCCTTTCATCCTTTATGTCTTTGGGAGTTACAGCTGCTGCATGACTCCTATTGCTGAATGGGGCACGATAATTTTCAATCCCTTCATGAGCTCATGCCACCATCCTTTTAAAACCACTTGCAAATGCATGTGAGATGAAAATGCATTATATTTTCAGGAGTATTTCACTGGATAAACTGATTCTTGGAGAGTTTAAATGAAACAGGTTCACCAGCAGACAGGAAATGCCAAAGCTGGTGTTTACAGGCTTGAAAAATATGTTAAAGATTCAGATTACTGAAACATGTTCACCAATATATGTGATGTTGCATGGTCGGTACATTCTTTCTAAAGTTTTTGAAAATATTGGTGAAGGAATCTTGCTTTTCTGGTTTTTTTTACTGTGTCTTTTGTGCACCTCTTATCTGTTTGTCCCTGGACCTTAATGTCAATAACACCAAGAACGTTGTTTCTAGAATGCTTATACATTAATGAAACCCAGGAATCCAGGAATTTTAATAGATACTAATGCAGATCAGTGACTTCAAGCAGCATCTAGCTTGGGGATTGGTGTGTGATATAATTTTTACTTTGACTTTGAATAAACAGTGTAATGGCACAGCACTGTTGCCATTGTCTTTTCTTAATCTACATCAGGCAAATGCTACCACAAGATACTATTTTGCTCATTAAAGGGCAATTATTCAAATCAGAAAATCTGTCTCTTGTGCTTTTAGAATGCCCCAGAGTGGAAATTCCTGATGAGAATTGTACAGATGCTCAATGAGAGGAAAATCAGAAACATACTCCATATTTTTGGAACTAGGCCAAACTATTTATGTTCTTCTGAACTAGGACTGAGATTACTGGTGCTGTTGTACAAGTATTCACTCAGAGGGTGGTTTATATGTAATATATGGCATAATTTCTAGGCTATTGCTGCCAACTGGGGAGTCTTCCAAAGAATTATATCTCAAATACTGAATTACACTTGAATGGGATGCATTTCCTTGTTATTTCCCAATACATCCATATTCCATCTTGCCTTTTTAATTAGTGAATATATTGACTGTATATGTGTTATTATAATTGCTTCTGCCAGTCTGCATGCTTTTAATTGTGGATAAATTATTTCCATCATCTCTCCCTAATTGTAGAAGTCTGTGTTTATTGCAATTACTACTGACTGCTGGAAAATGGTCTGCCTAATCCTGAGTCTTAGCCTCTGTCATATATATGGTTGTGATACTGTTTGTTAGATACACCCTGTTCTTTCCACCTTTTCTCTGCCTCACATTGATTTTGATCTTTTTGTTAATGTGTGTTGTAACAATAACAAGCTTCAAGATTCTGGCGTTTTTTACTATAAAAATACAAATTAACCCCGGATAAAATATTTTTAATTGTCCACATGTCTGGATTGGCTTCTGATACAACATGTATCAGAAGTATGAAGGACATTATCAGTAATGGTATGTTTGTGTCATCATCTAACATCATCAAGCACTAATATGTTTCATAGTAATTAATTTAATATTTGTGGCCATAAAATAAAACACAAAGAGTTTCACCTCAATATGAGGAAGAATATCTTTACATTGGGTATGGCAGAGCTGCCTAGGGTCGTCATGGAGTCTCACTCTCTGGAGACATTCAAAACCCACCTGGATGTGTTCTTGTGTAAGCTGTTCCAGGTGACCCTGTTTTGGCAGGAGGGTGGGGCTGGATGATCTCCAGAGGCCCCTTCTAGTTACAAAAGATCTGTGACACTGTGAATTAAACTCCCACTATTTTCTGAAAGAAACTTAATTAAATTGAGCACCCATTTTATAAACAACAGTGCTAGGAAGGTGGTGTTTATATTAATTGTGAAGATGGAAAAACTAAGGAAAACTTTTTTATGTCTAAATGTCATGAGTTCCACAGTAGAAAATGACAAACCAGTGCTCATCAGGGTTCTTTTACTGATCTGTACTTCTATGTATTACTCCTACTTTCCAGGTACAGCCTGATTGTATTTTTGAAACTACATTTCTGAATATTTTTTTTCTGCTCCACATTTACATTGCCAAAATGGATCAAAAAAGGCCTATTACTGTTTTCATACTGAGATGATATTGTTCAGAGCTAGAGGATGGCTGTGCATCTGGTTAAAATGTCAGCATTCTGATTATATTCCTGTTTTTCCCTTACTTTTGTAAACATCTTTCCTATGAGTTTTCTCAGTGTAAAGGGTAAGTTCTCAGAAAGAATGAATAATACTTTTTTTAAAAAAAATATTTTAGCTCCTTTGCGCTACAAAACAAATCTAAGTATAACATAAAAGCTCCTTTTCCTCTTTTGTCACCATCATTCATGGCAGTTAATGCGGCAATTGGAAAAAGTTATTGCTTACATACAGATCTAAATTGTAACAGGCAAATGATGCAATCAGTACCTAATTTTCATTTCTCAGTATAATGAGCTCTTTATTTTCTTGGTCTGGACAATCCAAGCACAGCCATTCTATGTTTCATAGTGGCTCGTAATTTAGGACTTATAACCTTTTGTTAAAAGTTTTAGCTTCAAATGGATTATACTTACTCATGTAATTGTGGAATTAAGTAAAAGTTGGATAACATCTCTGTCCTGTTTCACCACCTTACCTTCTTGGGGAAAGTGAGAGACCAACAATGTCAAATGAGTAACCTGTTGTTTTATTGCACTTGAATATATCTTCTTTATTCCTTAAAAGCTGTAAAAGATGAAGAAACAAGCACAGTCAGAAGAACACCTTGCAAAAATATAAGACTTAGAAAATTTGGCAAAGAAGGTGAAGATGAAGCTGTCAGGGCTTTATTCTGATCTTGAAAATTTTGTCCTTTGTGGATAAGTAATGCAAAAAAAATATTAAACAAAAAATATATTTGTTTTTCTGTATATATTTTTTGACTTTTGCAAAAACCAAAATGACCCTCTTTGTATTATTTTAAGAATATTTACTTTGAAAATACAATGTTCACTGGCAATCACAAACCATCTTTATATGTGAAATAAATATTAAAAAAAATTGAATCATTATATTAACTTGATTTATATGATAACATATTAAAATATCTTAGAAAGTTATGGAAAGGAATATTTGAGGTATTATGTGACTTTTTACCGTTACTGAGGATATTTGTTAATTAGAAATGGAAACAAGTCCAACATCTTGCATCAGTATCTTTAATGAAGAATTGAAATACTAAATCATTTGAGAAAGCACAATAGATAGGGTTTGGCATAAAAAAAATTGTCATCAGGGGTTTCCTTTTCCAGTGGCTATTCAGTCATATGAAGAGAATGAATTTTCTAAAAATGTTATGGCCAGCTTTTTAGCAGTTCAGAATTTAATGTAATTTCTCTCAGTAATCTTTCTTAGCCTTCTGTAAATGTGTAAATCCACAAATTCCATAAAATATATGATTGAAGTAGTCAGCCATATATAGTTAAAGGTAATCAGAAACTTATACTAAATAGTTTTCTAATACTTTAGCTATTTCTGAACAAACCTAAATTTTTGCTTCTGTGAGCCCAGCATCTTCAGGGAGATATCACAGATTTACTAGGTGCTCCTGTTATCTGCATTTTGTGTGTATATTTGTGTGGAATTTGTAATGTTGTACAGAAAGGAGTAAAACATATTACTTTCTAAATTAGCTCTAGAAGGCTGATTTTGTCTCTGGTAATGGTGGGTTTTCTACAGTAACAGGCTTTTTGATATAAAAAAAATCCAGATTTAGTAGATTTCTTCTCTAGAAAGAACTATAATTCAGAAAATGAGGGAATTTCTGAATGATGTTTTATGTGAGATCTTAACTTTTTGAGTTGATCTTTCTTGTTTCTTTTCAGAAGAATTAAAGACTGTTAGTTACTTCCATTTTCCTCTCATTCTCCCTTTGTGATCTTTAATGTTTTATTCCTTGCTGGGACTTCTGCAGTTGGTGGAAGGTTTCTTAACTAACCCAAATCTGTTACAATGCAGATACTGCAACACGCGTATCAATCAACAAGGCCTGTGGAAAAGAAATATCTATGGACCGATTCTTGATAGCTGTTTCAGAGATGTTTATTTCTCCAGCCGCATGGCCGGGGCTCTGCCGAGGAACTGGGGCAATCACGGGACCCGAGGGTCCTTCTGCCCGCACAGGGGAACACAAACCAACCAGTGGGAACGAGGCTGACCAGGGGCAGGGAAACCCCGTGTCTCCCCCCCAAGGGCCCCTCTCCCAGGGCCCCATGGCAGCGGGGGGAGGGCCCCAACACAAATCTGCTTTTTTTTTCCTTACTATAATAGTCTTGAGTTAGTCATTGAAATTAATTACAAAATTAGTAAAAAAACCCCAAAGCATTTCACTGCATTTTTTAAAAAACCCAAAGTTTTCAGATAGAAATTGGCAGTGTCAGATCCCAGTTTGAAGGAGGGAGCCTTCAGAAGATATACAGATCCAAGTTCTACAGGAAACTAAATAACGTAGTTCTTGTAGGATGTGCAGCTAAAAATGCACAAAAAGCACACTTTTACACTGAAGGAAAACTACATACAGGCAGACTTTCAGGGCTCATCCACTGGTCTCTTTGAACTTGCAGTCGCAATTTCATAGAATGTAGTTCCACTGATTTGTATTTTGCCCATGTAGCTATGAATGAAAGTACATTCTCCTGCTCTTCTGTATCCTATTCAACCTTTAAGAATGTATTTTTAATTTTTTTCAAAGAGATTGAGAGAAGCATTACAGCACTTTTTGAAGGCAAACATTCCCCTCAACTCCCAGGCCTCTTTATGAATTTGAATGTATACTATGAATCCTTTGCTTCTTTTTGATGAGTTTTAATTTTTCTGTCCTGGTTGTTGCTTCATTGCACTTTACAAGTGTGGTGGCAAATGTGCAGCAGAGCTTCAGAGCACTAAATTTGCTAAAATTCTCTCACAGGAGTTCTAGTCCAGGTTTTGGTTTAGGCTCAGTTTTGTCCTTAAAACCATATATCTTCAACTGGAAGAAGAATTTAGCTTTTTTTCTTTTTATTTCCATGTGCTGCAGTTGTTGCATCAGCAGACAAAAAACATTCTTGTTGAGGAAGACAAATGGAAGACCAGAGCACAGAGCACAGAATTTTTCTGGGTTAAGGTCAGAGTGTTTTCATCATTTTAGCAAATCTGTGCATGAGGAGCCACTTCAAAAACATTTTATCACTGCTTAGAAATAAAGAGGACTTGAAGAGCTTCCTATGAGGGTCTCTCATAGAACTGTACCTTAGATGTCATCATCCCAAACGGCAGGTGAACCTCACGGTTAAAAATCACATAGTTCTGAAGTGTCTTTCTGGGGATCTTCTCTCAATTGATTGTTTTCACCTAGAGAGCTTCTCAACACCCAGGTTCTAAGAGATTCTGGAGTCTCTTGAGATGACTGTCATAACTTTGTAAAGCTTTTCCTTTTTTTCCCCCACTTTTAACAGAAAGAAGGAAGATGGCTTTAGGCAAAGGATAAATGACAAAGAGTTGTCATCAGGGCAAGTCTACTTTGCTCTTACACCTTCTAAGAGTAGGGATTTGCTAATTCTCCCTATGCTTTCCCAACTGTATAGAAAGCAAGCTCCTTACTCACAGTTCTATGTGAGTTCTATGACTTGCTCTCCATCCTCATGCTTTGAGTTCTCACCAGACTTTTATAAGTCTACAATCACTTGCAGAAGTCATAACTTCAAGTTATGACTATTCTGCTTTGCAATCAGCTG
Source organism: Corvus kubaryi (assembly GCF_017639235.1). Classification (NCBI taxonomy): domain Eukaryota; kingdom Metazoa; phylum Chordata; class Aves; order Passeriformes; family Corvidae; genus Corvus; species Corvus kubaryi. The sequence continues at coordinate 33,269,233 of NW_024580667.1, read as the reverse complement.
TCTTTGCATGTGATTGTTAGTATCCATTTTCTTCTCAAAATACTGTACACTTTTACAAAGTGAAGTAAATCCTTACATTTTCTATATTTCTTTTTTTAATCTGGCTGCAAGTAAGACTTAGGAAGGAAATGCTGAAGGAGGAAAACTGTAGTGCCCATGATCCCTATACCTCAAACAATTTTCTTCTAGAAAAAGAAAAGAGGAGCAGAAGAGTTCTTGAGGGCTCATCCTTAGTTTAAATTCAATGGGAAAATGGAAATTTTAAAAAAAAAAATCTTTTTTCATTCTTCTTGGGTTGTATACAGTATACAACACATGAGTTTTCTCACATATACATGTATAAAAGGGCTAAAAGTTTTTTTATTTTTAGTACTCTGACCCATCACAAACCATTACTACATTATAAGCTGACCTTGTCTGATTAATAAACATTGTTTCCTTGATTTACAGTCCAAGCTGGTTAATTAATTCTTGGTTTATCTATGTTCTTGGTATGTTAAGAATTTAAACTGCAACCTATTCTATGGTCTGAATTTACCCAAGGATTTGTTAATCTGAAAAAAAAATGTTTACAGACAAACCTGGATTAATCAGGTCAGAATGAGTACAGTTTGGTGGTGCCCTCTATCTTACTGGGATGAATTTAAGTAGCTGTTCTCCCTCACTGCCCGTTCTCTGTGGTAGCTGATCAGACCATAGCTATAGCAAATGTTTCTCCCTGTGTCAAACATCTCTCACAGCACAATCAATACATTTCATGGTGTGTTTAGCTCAGACAATGTTCAGTTATTAGAGTGAAAAGGAGAAAGTATTCATGAATCTGAAATGCTTTCTATGTCTAAGAGAAGACTGGTGATGACCAAAACCTTTTGCCTCACACAGTTCCCTTCACTATGTCCCCCGTGTCTTTGTGGTTTAGTTTTTCTGTGATTGTTTTCTTGTGGATTTCCCTGCTGAATAGATATTTGTCTTCTCAGTGTTTTAAAAAAAATTAAATCTGAGACCTCTTTTTTGGTGTGTTTTTCTTCACTGAAGTCAATACTGTAACATAATAGTGGTGCTTAAGATGTATGTAAACAAGCAAAACTGTGTTCAGCTGTACAGTGGGAAAAAACCTCTAAAGAAAGCCATAACTGGGTGCAGCTTAGTAAAAAACTAAATGTGTTGTGAATTTTCATAAATTGTCTCTCTTGGAGGCACAATAATGATAGACAAGATTCAAGGGGTCAGTCCTCGGATCTGTGCTAGTAAGTTTAATGACAATAATAAAGTGGTTACCATTTAAAGCAGTGGGGTGGTCCCCTGCACTGTGCTGGTGCTGCAATTGAAAAAGAGACCAACATTTATCTTGTAAAGCTGGGGTCTTGATCACTCCTTCTCAGAGCAATGGTTTAGCAGATAACCATGAAAAATCGTCCTTGTGAGAACTGGATCTTTATGCCTATAAATTCTAGAATACTTTAAATGTGCAAGTGAACTTAAAATGTAGTACTTTGGTTGAATAGAAAAGTGCTATGTTCGAAACTGCAAATTTTTTAATATTTAGTTCCTGTTTTCCTTTTTGACTTTCAACTGTGTGACAAAGCACCCCACAGTTCCAACATGTAAATCCAATCTTCAGGTATTTTGTACTCTATTCAACATGTAATACATAGTTAGGAGCATGCAAGGGATGACTGCATATATGTTTGTCCTCTTTAGCCCAATGAGTGTGTGCACTCCCTATAACTGTCACGTAGGGTTGGTTGCTTTCTGCTATTTTGAGGGTGTAAACTGTGGAAATAGTTTCTTTCCAACCATAAAAAGGTGAAAAAATAAAAAAGAAAAAATGGTAGCTTGGAAGAAATTATTTTTAGAGAACAATATTACTCACTGTATTCTCAAAATGCCTTTCTTACAGAGGAGAAAAAAAGAATGTTGAAAGATAGAACCACAGCACCGAAGAGTACCTGAAATGAAAAGTAGAAAAGAGAACATAGACCTCTAATATTGGGCTTTAGATTAGTCACCATGGAAGTCGGCATCAATATATAAGGCGAATTTAAATTTATGTTAGCAGACGAAACCTTTTATGACAGTGGACATAAAAATTCTGCTTGTGTTTTCTGTAGGTCTTTTTTTTTACTGTGAACTCATGAAAGAAACAGCCATTCAATAAAGAATTCAATCTTATATTTTAGCAGTTCAGATTGACAAAAGACAAATGAAACCAATTTTCTACATATTGGATTCATTCAGCTTAGTTACAACCACTGGTGAGAGTCTTCAGCTAGACTTGAACTGCTATTTCATTATGTAGCAAAACATGGATCTAAGAGACTTTGGTCATACTCTTTACTCCCAGCTATTGTTGTCATTCACAGTTATGCTTTTAAAAAATAAATTTATCAGAATATTTTATATTATTTTGCTTACTTTTTCTTTATCTAGAGGGGTATTCCTGTTCCTTACCATGCTTATGACTAGAAAACTTCTAAGATTCAGCTGGAATGCATTCAGGTTCACTTCATAACAATGTGTTCTTATCCTTCTCTTAATGAATTTCCTTGTTTTTCCTTTCTTGGTGTTGCAGAAAGCCGCTGCTTTCCTGTCAGACCTTGTTTAGTTAGGCCATAATTATTCAAACTCCAACCGTATTTCCCTCCCCTGCCTGTTTTTCTGGCAGGTTTAGGAGGTTCAACATTTCAACATTTCACAGGCATCAGTGACACAGATGTGTGACCAGTGATGCATTCATCCTGCTCTGTGAGTCTGACTGGAGATGTTGGCCTTCAATACACTGCACTACCAGTGGCAAAGAAAGCATATGAAACAGAGGGTCTTACAGGCTGGGTAGCCCCTGTGACTCGAAAAATCCCAAGTCCTGGGCTGTGAAAACCACTTTGGAGCTCACCTGGAGTAGGTGAGCTCAATCTTTCATGTCTTGAGTGTCTTGTTGCTCTTTTGATATTGTATTTTCACTTGAAAAATTCAGCTGAACATTTTGCAAAAGCATTGAGTTGCATACAAACTGTCTTATCATCTTAGTGTGAATTTATTGCAATGATTTTTGCTATTAATAGTACATATGAAATAGTTCCCCTTGACGAGCATAAAAAACAATACAATAGCTCAGAATGTTTTAAAAAGCAACTGAGTATTTGTTTAAATGCTTAGTTTATGGTGAATAGTTCATTCTAATGCAAAAATCACTTTTTTTTTTTCTACAGGGATTAAATTAGGTTTGTTTTGTATGTAAAGACCAATTACTCTATTTTTATTCATTATTCCAGACAAAAAAATGAGTACCTTTACTGCATTAATGCATAAAAGACCAATGAATATATACTTTTAATATAAGAAAGTTTGAAGTACATGCATTTGCTTGTAAGTCTGGACATCACAGTGGAAAGATGAAAAAGCACGAAAGAATCCACACAGTTTTATGAGCAACAAACTGTACAGAGAATAAATTGTACCTTGAAATATTGTTCTAAGTAACTTGCCACAGTCCTTTAAAGTAAGTTAAAAAGAGCATCACTAAAAAATAACTATGTCATTTCTAAAATGGCATTTTTTCTGTCTGACACTTTGACATGTTGGTGCAGTAATTCTTCCTTTACCCTTTAAGTGCCCTTAGCTTAATTTAACCTTGAAAGTAGTATTGGCATAGCAACTCTTTTAAAGAAAGCATCAAAGTTTCCAGTCTGTCTGCAGTTTAAAGGTTAATTATGCACACCGCCAATTTTTGCGAGCAGCCAGGCTTTGTGCACTCTTCTGGTGTAAAGCTGAAAAGCACTGTTGAAAGAGGATACACGTTTTAAAATAAAACTTGTGAAGTCCCCCTTTTCCATTCAAACAGCCTGCACTGTCAGTTTAGCTAACCTTTGTTTGCCTGTCACTGTGTTCCCATGATTAAATGTGAAGATTATAATCATTAACTGTGCTGGGGGTTTACTGTGGGTGGAATTTTGATGGGTGGATGACATTCTGTTTATACGACGAAGTCAAAATCAGACTTCATCTCTTCCAGCTCAACACCCGGAGGTCTCTAGGTTAGCTACCACAGCCTAGATGCAGTCGTGTCACCTGACTTTAATATTAAATACTGCATCCATGGCAGATTGGAAGGTATTTTACTATACTCTTTAATCTTTGTCTTTCCTTTTAACTGGAATAATCTAGTGGACATAGATGAACTTGATTTGACCCAGAGATGAACTGGTATAAAAAAAAAAAGATAGAATAGTAATAATAATAAGGGAGGAGACAGACAGAGAGAGAGAGATAAAGAGGCAAAGGAGAAGCTCTTGTTTAATGTACAGAAAAACAGAATTTTTATAGGTCTCCTATTTTTTTTTGTTTTTCCTTTTTTTTTTTCCCTGGTAAATTAGCAAAGGTTTTAATTTTTAATTTCCCTTTTGACATCAGTCATACTTTTTTCTTTAATAATCCTATTGATGGCATAAGAAAGTAATGAGGTTTGAAAGTTGTATTAGCATAAGAGCTCTTCAGAACCTAAATCTGAAAATAGCATTTCTGAAAATGCTATTGTAATTTTAATTATAATTACACTTCATTAATGTTAGTTTACTTTCAAAGATGTAGAGTATTCCTAACATTTGAATTAACATCACATAGAAGGAAGACTGAAATCCTTTCTACATAATAATAATGAGAAAAAAAAGTCATACTAATGACTTGTTTGATGTACTTGTTTATTATATGATGTGACATCAATTGTAAAGCAACAACACATATTATGTTCACTTTTAAGTATTTTTATTTAATTTATGATGCCGTTTTGTTAGCCAGCAGAGATTTCACAGAAAATCATTAAAATTTAACTGCATGCAGGTGATCAGCAAACTCTCCTAAACTTTATGAGATCCACTAGCTTGGTCAATTAACATTACAGAAAAAAAATTTACACAAAAAAGAAAAAAAACAAAAGGTTATTTATTGGGCAGTTCCTTGAGTTTCTTGTTAGCTTGCATCATCTTTTTCTCATTTCCTGTCAGGCTTCACTATCAGATAAACACATTTGTGAATTATATTGCACCTAGATCTCAGTGGCTTTCACATGTGTGTTCCAATCTCAGTTTTCTTAGCTTCAGTGTGAAAACATTAAAGTGAATAGAATTTGGAAGGAAATTCTGGCAGGTATCACAGGTTTAGCTCAAATGTCCAGTGACTTTTTCTGCCTTTAACAAGTGAATCTTAGAGGGCTAAAGGGCTTGTTCATCAGCACTTGAACCTCTGATGAACTCTGATCTTGCCTTTAGCCATACAGACTCTCCTTCTCATCACCTTTAAACTCATGTACTCGGTCAGAAGGGGGCTGTGCAGAAATAGCTTCAAAGATTCTTTGCTGCTGTTTTCCAAGAAATTTAGGCAATCTAATATTTCATAATGTTATTCAGCCAAGTGTGTTAGAGAAATGAATAATCCTAGGAAGCCTAAAACACAATTTTCAGTTTGCTTTTTTTTTTTTAACTTGATGTGAAATCTTTCATTCTTTATGCCTTCAGACATCCAGTTCCTTTCATGGTTTCTCACATCTGAAACACTGTCTGTATTGGTCAAGTCACTACCCCTACCTTGTTCAAATACAAATTGAAAATGCACTTCTATCTTAACTTTTTAATAAAATTATTCGATGCATAAAAATCATATCTTTCACAGACTTTTTTAGCCTTTTGGGGGGCATGTTAGAATATCCTCTCTTTGCCATCAAATCAGTGTGGAAGGATTAATTCTGTTGTGCAGTATCATATCAAATCTGAAGGTGTAGTTGTGCTAATTCAGTGCAGAGAAGTGGATATCAAAAGGAACAGGGTACCTTCCTCTGTGTGTGTGCTGTGCACATGGATATGCATTGATTCTAATATAGAAGACAAGACCAGCAAATGCATATGAAGTTTTGTTACCTAAAATCCCATGCTGTCCGCAGCGTAGAAAGATATCCCATATTCTTATAAGCATATAAAATGTAGTAAGAACATTGCTGAAAACAGCAAATAATGGAAAACTTGTCTGAAGATTTCATTATGACTATTAAATATTTTTATGAGGATGCATTACATTAAATCTGTGTGTTTGTGTAGAGCACTTCTAATATAAATGTCATCCAAAGGAAAAATAGAAGAAACCTGGTCAACATTTTCCATTCAATTAAAGGTAATGTTGTAATTATTTCTTCCATTAATTGGACATGATTCAAAATATAGTGATTTCTAATGTGTATAATGGTTGTAAAATGTTGACAGTTGGAGAATATCTCATTGACATAAAAAAGATTAAAGTAACAGTTTGGAGGCTGTTAAGCTATTAATGATAATGAGTATAAGAAATGTGTAACTAGCAAAGGTGGAATCCCATTTAGCTGTCTTCACAATGGGTTTCCATAAAGCAGATTGAAGGTAAAGATGTTGCACTGAATCTGACTGCATGAATTTAGTATCAAGGATAGATACAGCTCAGTTGGTACTTAATTATTTAAAAGCTTCATATAAATAATTACTGTCAAAATTGAAAACATGCACATGGGACCAGGATATAAATATATTTAACATATCAGAACATATTTCCAAGCCAGCAGTTCAGGGATAAGCTCTTTACCTTTTTCCTTTGCCCCCATCCCTTCTCCCTTAAGTCTTTGAATGCATTGATGCTGAAATAAAATAAAAATTGCACTATGGACTGCATTCCACCAGAGTATTTGGAGCCTGGTCCTGCTTCAGTAAAAGTCAGTGAAAAACTTTCTACTGATCTCCCTTAACTTACATTAGATACAAAATCTTAAAAGGAATTTCAGAAGTCCTCTGTACTTCCAGACCTCTGAAAGATCAGATTATTAGTCAACATTGTGAATCCGTGTATCTGTGTGAACTTCCTTTTCTGTTTATTTTGAAATCCAATAACTATTTTGACTCTTTGATCACCTGCACTGTTATAGCATAATGAAACTGCTACACAATATTGCAACATATAATGCTGCTGCCAAAAAGTATGTAACTAATTATCCTGTCACTTGCACATGCATTGAAGTTATAGGAGCTGCAATTGCAGCACATAGCTAATCTGTTTTATGGCTTAAAATAGATGCTTAATACAATGGACCCATTGAATAAAGTAAATTAAAATATTACAGAATAACATTTTTCAGAGTAATATGACTTTTTTTGCACTTGCTTGTCATAATAAATACTTGACCACATGGTAAGAGTTTATTTGGACCTTTACTTAAACCTTGTTATAAGAGGTATACAAAAAGCCTAGTCTTACTAGGGGAGCCAAAGAAGTCCAGAATAAAATTGATTTTCAACAAATTAAATTCAGTGTTTCTATCCAGCACAAGGTTCATAATGTCAAAATTGTTAAATCTGTTGCAGAAAAGAAAGCAAAATGTCATCATTCAAATATATGGCTAAAGCCTTTCTCCTACACACAGATTTTAGTGAAAACTCTATATTGAATATATGAAAACTGGAGTTCTACACTCACTATGGAATATTTTAAAATTATTAACTTGTGAAAACTTACTTAATTTGTCTGTTGCTCACACTATTTATGACGAGAAAACAGTAGTGTGTTTTGCTATCAGTATGTATTTTTGTAAGAATAAGTTCTTGAAATATAAAAGAAAAAAAAGTCCTCCACTGTAAGTCAAGAGGTGAAATGAGTATTTTCCTTGTGGAGATATTCTTTGACTGGTCTCTTGCCTCTAGTGAGAAGCAATTTACTTATTCACTGGCAAAATCCCCTACACTTGAAACTATATTAGAGTGACAAGACTAGTTTTCTTTGCTTGGTGAGAAGCTTTGAACAAATTGGCTTCACTTTGGCTTTCAGTAATGCAGAGTTTTAATGCTGCCAACAGGAGATTCCTGCCAAGCCGAGAAGCAGTTGTTTGAGTTGGTAAGGTAGCCCTCATAGAACACAGACACACCAAATGAATTGGAAGACAAAATGTAAAGAGAGAGTAGAAAAGCTTGCAGATGATATAGAAAATGTAATGCAGTCAAGATAAAAGAAACAAAAGCTAAGAAAAGAAGGTAAAATAAAGAGAAATAAACTCCAAAGTTTCTGTCAATTTCTGTATGATTTCATTTGCATTTATTGAACAGCTGAACTTTATTGTATTGATCTTTCTTTCTCTTGTGGAAGCGCTTATCTTTCCATGCTTTATGCTGTTTCCATTTTCCTATAAAAATAAATCATGCTTTATTCTGTATTTAAAAAAAAAAAAAATTGAGTCTCTTTTCACAGATACCACAGAAATGGTACCAAGGGGACAGCGTGTAAGTATCTACTTCACACAATGCCATTAAACAGTGGGGACTGCTGCAGTGTGCATCAAACCTGCATGCACTCTGGTTTTGAGCACCTCTCACCTTCCCTGCCTCCACTGCTATGGAGTCAGCACCTTCCATCAGGCGACCAGGATGCACTTGAACAGTTCAGAGAGCTTTGACCCATCGGTATGAACTCTTAAGTCTACACTGGCCCCAGTCTTATATTCTGTATGGGCCTAAAAGCCTATCAGTCTCTTCTAGAAATACAAGACTTTTTTTTCCTGATTTAATTATTTTCATTATTTTGCACCATTTTAGGATAACTTACTCATACTTTTGAGCAATGTTTAAGTTGAGGTGAACAGCCCATGCAAATATTATTAGAAATGAACCCTACATAAATAGGCAATGACTAGAAATAAATTCCTGGTTTGCATATAGGAAGAATACCAAACCTTTGGCCTGCTCAAACCTTCTTTTGAAACCTGGAGAGCTTACAAAACTGTGTACAGCAGAAATAATTTTTCAGTACTCAAAATCTGAACCCCTTCAAGCATAGGTTCTTTTTACACTAGATATTAATTGACAGTGAAGTGATGGAAGGAATTGAAATGTCTTAATGCCTATGGCTAGCTCAGTAAAAACACTGCCATAATGCACTGTGGTGAGTATGGAAGTCAATACACCTGAATGTGTAAATGTGTATAGAGACAAAGAATGACATATTTTTTAAAGCATTAAATTTTACTGTAGATCTATGGTTATATCTGCACTATAACAATGGTGACCGCAATAGATCACAGATATATTCAAGCTAGGTTTAAGCTAGTTAGCTCAAGTACCAGTATCGATTAGTCATGGCAGCAAAAGGCAATGTATTTTGTATCTTGGATGAGTGTTGCAGTGACTCAGTGCCTGCAGCCTGCAGCATTGCCATGTACTTCTCTCATTTCAGAGACTGAGCAGTCCTGAATATCTTATCCAAAAATCTTTTCCTAGAAGGATTAAGAGATTTTCAGATGAAATGTACTGGAAGTGATGAAAACTAAGGAAATAACCAACAACTGAGGTTTCTAAGGTGTATGGAGACATACAAGGTGGGTTATGTTTCATACACTAATAAAAATTCTACATTTGGGAAATTTCTATTACTCTTTTTAGCAGCCCAACTGGAACAATATAGAAAGAGTAGCCAACAGGTTCAAACAGAGGAAATAAATCAAGGAACTCATTGCCAAGTTTAATCCACACCAATAACTTAAAATACTGAAAATTAAGTAGAAAGCTTAAGTGTTTTTTTTTTCTCCAGAGCAAGAAAAGATGTTCAGTAACATGAGGTCTTGGAACTCAGTATATCTTGGGCTCTGATCATTGGCTCGGGCTAGTAGATGTTGCTAGTCAGTGACCTTAATTAGCCAACACTTTTACTTTTTTATAAATGAAATTAGAAGTGATTATATATGTCACTGTAATGTTTTTGTAATGCAATCTGTCTTTGAGAATAGTGATAGAGTAATATGTGATCCTCTTCTCTTAATGCATTCATCACTAAACTTCTTATCATATAGACCTATAAATTGTATTCTGCTGTGGAGTCAGTTACAAACAGTAAATAGATTTTAAAAAAATGTTTTTAAAGCTAAGGGAAAAAAGAAATGTGTGTGGCTTGAGAGAGAAGGAAAAGCTCAGGCAGGCCAATAGGACCCTGAAACAATGGAATCATCAGCACTGCTTTACACAACAGTCTGATTCAATGTGTCAGGCCATAATCAGCTCCATTTCACAGTGCTTTGCTCCATAAAAGCAGATTTGTTTAACCACAGCCTCTATTTCAGCTTGACTGAGAATGAAGAATAACCAATGAAGCCAGGCATATCTCACGGGTTATGTTATGGGCATATAGTGAATCCATCATTTGCTGAAGAGGCAGAGAAAAAGTGACAGGCTCATTCATGCCTTAGAGTCATTTTTAGGCCTATTGAAAATTTTAATCTGTGCACTTTGGATGAACTTCCCCACTTCTTAATTTAGTACATGTAGCCATGTGATAAAGTCTGTCTGCCTAGATAGGACAGACTTACTTCTCTAGGACATCAGCTCCTCCAAGCAGTTTTCTTGTATGGATTCAGCCTGGCTGCCTTGAACTTTACACAGACACATAAGCCCCATTTACAGGAGGACTCCAGAGTTAATTAAATGCTGAAATCATATATGCCCGTGGGCTAACATAACACCATTCCAGCAATATTTTTAATTTAGCATTAAAGATAGTGTACATTTAAAAATATATTTATATACACCTCTATATTTAACAGCATGGTTCTCTCCCCTGTCTCTGAACAATATAAAAGGTGTTTAAAAAAAAAAGGAAAACAAAACTAAAAAAAAAAAAGGCTATTTAAAAAAATGTTACAATCCAGCAAATTCAAGGAAATTACTTATTTAGAAATTGTATGCAGCTGTCAAATAAATGAAATTGTTATTAAATATGGTGGCAGGTCAGATAAATGAGGTAAAAGCAGCAACTACTCAGATAAATGAGGTAAAAGTATTGGCTCATTTCTGTTAAAAGATTTCATGTTTGCCTCTCAGTGCCATAGATTGTGCTGCACTGTGCATTTGCTGTGCATGACAGATATGTTTGAAACACTGGAAGTACTGAGGCACAATGTGTATAAAACGCTTGACCTAAACTTGACAGTCCCGATTAATAATATCAAGTTTGGAAAATGGCAGCATTTACAGCACTCACGCACACCCTGACATTAGATTTTACCCTTTTCAAAAAAAATAAAATGACATGTGAGTTAATTTCTTAATTCCCAAAGTGAACGAGGAACTATTCTTCTGAAATAGATTTGTTTTAAAAACATTTTCACATGAAATAGAGTAAATGCAGTCTTACATTAATTTTATTGATATCCCTGGGCTGCAATATATTCAAGATGGCTGCACTTCAGTGAAATACGTAGTTTGATGGCTCACGGGTTTATTGTGAACCTTGGTAAAGAGCAACCACTCTGATGTTAAAATTCCAGAAGAAACAAAAATACTTACATTTTGCAGGTGGTAGAACCTTGAAAATTGTGGGTGGCTTTGTTTTCCTTTGTGATTTTGTGGCCAGGTTTGAAGTGAAGAGCTTGCCAAGTGTTAGGTCTACATCACTTCCCTTTCTTCCCACTTCTGCCTTAACCTCCCATTTCCAGACATTTGAATTGAAGATTAAGAGGCAAATAGGCAATTTACTCAGTCTCAGGGCTATGTATGGAGAGAAATAATAATCAGCCTTGTTCCTTTCAAACTTCAGATTTAAATGTAGAACAAAGCAATTTGAACATACTCTAAGCCAGCATTTCCCTGATTAAACGCTAAAAAGTTCAAGGGGTGAGGAAGACCAGAGACACCAGTGAATGAAATTACTATAGTGAAACAAAACATTACAAAATTAGGGCAAAGCATGTCCAGTCTCATAAATATCCTTTATCAGAGGCTTTTTAAAAAGCACTTGAGCAGTAGATAAATTTGGGCATTAATTTTTAAGAGTATTTTGGCTATTCTTTAAAAAAAAATAAATGTAATGGGTATAATGGGGATATTAAGAGCACTGTCAACCAGCATAATTATTCAGTGTATCAATGACAGAATGAGACTTGTTTCTTTTGCACTCATTGTGTATTTTTATATTATAGAATTTAGATCTTATTTGGAGCCTTTAGAATTTAGCATGTTTAAAGTTATTAATTTTACAAACAATTTTATAAGATTCCTGACAGAATTAATAAAATGCACTTGTTCTTCTTCTCTGTCAATATTCTAAATTTTCATAAACCAACTATTTTTGTCTGGATACTATAATTGGAAAAGTAAACTCAAGAAAAAGCGAACAAAGTAACGTGTATAGCAATATGAAGAAATGCATAATCTTAAAGTATATGAAGTCAGATGAAAATGTTGCAGCTGAATCTCCTCTGCTTAGACAAATGAGATCATTTTGGAGAGTTTCAAAAACTGATAGAAGTGACATTAACTCTGCATTCTGAAAATGTTACCTAAAATGTGTATGTTTTCTGTTGGAGCTGTCTGGATTTTTCTCATATTCTGCATCACATTATCAGGTAAGAGAACAGAATACAACTTGAATAATGCTTGAAATGGCAATGTCCTTCTATTTTCTATGATATAGATACAATGTTTAACAGGATTCAAAAATCTTTATGTTAAGAACCAAGGTCTTGTTTCTTCACGCACAGGGAATGCAGGAAACCTGTAGAAAAGCCTAATCAAAATTACCACAATAGTTTGGTAAGTTTCTGAAATATCAACATCACACATCACCATAAAATACTATGCACATAACCATAAAAAAATCACTTGTCTTTCATTGCAATTTAATCTGAAAACATTCTTTATTAAGGACAGAATTTTTAAAAAATGGATATTCAACTGTATTAAAATGTCTGAAGTCACATATTTGTACACAGATGGTAGCTAGCAATAGGAAAACTTGGATTAGACAGTTTTTTCTATGCCAGGTCCGTGCCGTGACCATCTCTTCAGATGAGAAGCAACTCTTAAGGCTGTCTCTCTGAAATTGTTCTCAGAACTCTGCTAGCTTGTTATGTTCCTGCTGTGAATGTGTGTATCTTCAAGAGATTTCAAAGTTGAGAATAATTTGTCAGGTTGAATTCTTGCCCTCACATCTTCCTGTTTGACTTGTATTCAGCTCAGAACAGCTATGTGTAACATAGACTAAAATAAGAAAAAAAAACCTAAAATGGCCAATATTTGTTAGTATTGTGCATTGTGTGTTAATTCTGTTTTCATTACTTATATTTTAAATATTATTCTGAAAACAGGAAATTACCCTAAAATTATGATTAGGTGAACACTGAATATTGATATATTGAAAAAAATAAGTGTTCTTTTATTTTTGTACAAAAATATTTTAATAATAATATTTTATACTGTATTTTATAATATATTGAATTTATATTTTCCTATCATAGATTATTCTAATATTAAGATACCATTCAGTAATGCTTTCTATTTAGCTATTACCAGAAAGAGCAATTTTTATGGTCTTGATGAATTTTACAGTCTGACAGATTTTTAGTATATTTCAATGAATCAGAATAATTTTGGTTTTCAGATTTACAAAATTACTCAGAGGTTTATATGATATGATTATATTTCTTGCTCATTTTTTATATACTTATCTGGTTTTGTGATCAAATTGAGGCTTTAGTTTTAACAAGAAATGGATTACTGAGAGGATTTCTAATACTTATGCATCTAGAGACAAAATAGGGATTTCAACTGTGAATCTCTCTGATCAGATAAGTGCAGACTATAGTATTTTGACTTTTTTGATTCTTGCTCTAAGATTCACATAGAAACAGTTATTGAAATTATTGATATCCTCAGATATAATTTTCCAGTTCATTCAGGTCAGTTTTGAGTCTGAACCAAATTTCAGAAACACAGATAGGTTATAAATTCAAATGTTATTAAAATAAATATCTTCCAGCATCACCTGATCAAGCCTCCTTGCTTGTTAAGAAATCAAATGTTTCTTACAAATTTCAGTGAATAATGTTTGATTGACTGTGGTACAGAATGTGAAAATTCAGTTACACAGTTACGGTTTCCACCTTTAATCTTTTAAATTCAGAATTCTGGTTGATTAATGTGAAAAAAAGCAATTAAATTTTAAAGCAAAACAAATCAAAAATCAAATTTGGTTTGAATTGAAGTTATTAGTACATATACATTGAACACAAGGCACACTCCCATTTCTTGGAACAAGATAAAGGAAATCAGTGGTCAGCAAAGCCACATGCAGCTTTTACCCAGAAGGCAAACATTTAGCACTTTCATCAGTTTCCTTTTATCTGCCTCTGTCTGTCGGTACCACTCAGCTCAGCCTTCGATCTGATGAGAGGGCACTGGTGTCATGACAGAGAATGTGAGCTAATGAAAGTGTAAAGCTTTGGTTCAACAGAGTAGAAAATTCCCATCTAGTCAGCAGAAACTGCAATCTGATATGATTGAGTTTTTAGTAGGCGTTGCTATTAAGTCCTTAGAGGTCCAGGATGGTAAAACTTGTGATCCTCTAAACACTAAACATTAAATATTTGATTTTTTTTCTTTAATTGCTGTTGTGGTCTTGTTTTGGCAATTTGGGATTTTTGGGGGCATTTTTGTTGGTTTGTTTGTTTGTTTGTTTTGCTTTTTAAATTTAAGAAGGCTTTTAGCACCAAAACCCAGCACGTTAATTTTATTGTGTAGCATAGCTCATTAAATTACAGATACTTCAATTAATGATGCCACAGAAGTGCAGAAAATCTCAATCCAGACTGAGAAATAATCAAAACCACAATCAGAATTCCTGAGAGTTTAATATAAGGTTCAAGTCCATATATGAAATTTGTAACAAATCAACACAGTAAACCCACTTGTGGAGCGTAAAACCTGGGCACACGTAAAATTTGGATTCTCATTTGTCTTGTATTAGATTATCTCACTCACAACCTACTATCCTACCTGATCACCTCATTAAATATTTCTGAGGAAAATTTTGTGGTGTAACTACTTGCTATTGGGTTCCTAACATCTGTGTAAAAATGTAGAAAATCTAAAGAAATTGAAGAGTCTGGACCACAAGAAATAATTGATTTGCTGTTTGGTGCCTTATTACTAATCATGGATTTTTCCTAAAATACTTTTTTCAGTGAACATGGGAGGAATTAATATGGCTTGACTTAGCCTCATAAAATTTAGAAGTAAAATTAATTATTCAAAGCTTCTTATTTAGACACTTGCAGACATATTTCATTCCTTCACCTTAGACACTATAAATTGTTCACAAGAAAAGTCTTTCTCTCCACTGACTACTTGAAGGAAGTATTCAAGCTGCCAATTTTCACTAATGCTCAGTTTACATTAAAGATAATCTAATTAATCAAACATCTCTAGTTCTTGAAGGATTGCTCTGAATTCTCATTTTCACTAGTTTGGCATTTTGCTGCCGGCTTGGAACTCAACCTATTTTGAACACCCTGAAGAAAGGTGAGAAGTCTCTAGTGTGTAGACACCAGTATGGAGAGAATGATACCTGATATGCATCACCTTGAGAAAGACTCAGCGAGGTTGGAGCAAAGCTGGCATTTAAAGCACCTTCAGAGAGAAAAAAGAAAAAAAATATTGAAGGCTGCAAAAAATAAAAATACAAATTATAGAAAATTTTATATCAGTCACTCATAGTTTTCTATTTTACAAATAAAAAGGGAACACTTGGGATAAGTTATTCTCTTGGGATGTCTGCCATTCCATGCACCATTACACAGGAAATGTGGGATTTCGAAAAACATTGATATCTTGGTTAACTTGCTGCTAATTCTTGTTCTTTGTGAACCTTTGACTGTCAGCATTAATTTTGTAGCTAGGAGGTATTTGGTGGTCTTCCAGCATACAGGATCTCATCTGAGGCTCTGTCTTGCACTGGTATTTGTCAGATGTCTTATTTATAACAGAGTTATCTTTTAAAGAAAAAAGTCATTGTAGACTCTGAGCAATACTATTTTGTTCCAGTTTTGCATAACAACTATGGTTTTCATCATAGCGCTAGATTACTATCAATTACACTTAGGGTTTCTCTTCCATTTTAATTTTTGCATTTCTTTAACAACTCTGCAACATTGCCCTAGAAACAATTCGCAGCAAAATTAAGATATATGCTGTAGCAGCTCACAGGAATTAAGAATATGATGAGGTGTGGTTTTATGAATATTTAAAATACTATTAACATGCTACATTTTTTCCTAGGGAAACAAGTATTCAGGTATTCAGAACCTGAAAATTACATTGTTAACTCTGCCATCAGTGATAATTTGTGACCACTACATTTTCTGATAACAATTCTAAGAATAAAAAATACCTGAAAATTGTCTTGATTGAAAGAGTTTCAGATATTCAAAGTAACTTGTGATTAATCATTTAGCATTTCTAGGAAGTCTCAAGATTCAGAGAAGGTTAACATGAATCAGACAAGTTGTAGCAACTCAGTTAAGAAGAATTTTGGTAATTATTTTAAATACTCATTTTCTTTGGTAACACGAATCTGGCAGTAGGTCCAACTATTTCAGTATAAAGCTTTGCTTCGACATTTAAAAAGTCAAATGATTGATTTAAAATATTCAACTGCAAACAATGGCAAAAAAACCCCCAATGATTTCAAGATCTAGGTTATTTTGCATCATGTGATTCAAAGAATAATACATGCAATGCTGCAGTGTCAACAATGTGACATCCATTAGCACTGATGCAAATGTATTTTGACAGGTGATATTGCACTTGAACTTTTTCACAATGTTTCCATAAATGTGCAAAAGAACCAAGCAGACAAACGGGGTTTTTTTATACTACCTTTTATGTTCCTGTTCATTGTGTTCAACACCATATTCTGTTCTTTCACAGCTAATGTGAAGGATAGAAGGTCACCAACAGAGCTACATTCTCAAAGAGAATACTTTTTTTTTTATCTTCTCTTCTACTGTTGGTAGCTGCTTGACCTATTCCAGCTTTCTGTTGGATGACAAAAACCATCCATCTGCCTTTTTATTGCTGTTTTATTTTTTAATTTATTTTTTATTTAAAATAGATTATAAAAAATAAAGGCAGATAAAGTTCACTTTATGCCAGTGACAAACTAAGTGTTCATTTCCTTATCCCTGTAATTGTATCAACAAAATTCTGTGGGCGGATAGTCTGGACATTATCCACTTTATTATCCACTGACAAATTTTTCATATAGTATTTCAGTTATGAAAGAAATAAAAAATGTAATTTTAATTATCCAAACAAACCCAAAACCTCTGAAACAGCAGAGGACAGAACAGATTTGAGCTCCAAAGAATTAGAAAGGATTTCGTCTGAGACAAGCCACAGAGAGCAGAGTAAATATTATTTGATGCAATTCAATTTCAGCTTGACACAGGACAGTAGACAGAAAAGTATCTCTCAAAAGCTGAAAGCAAAATGTAGCGAAGTGCAGTTAACTGGCTTTTCACTGAATATTTAAGCTCCTCCTTTCCAGCTTCAGCTCAGCTAAAAGGAAGTTACTGACTGAGAGAAATCACTGCTATGTCTTTCACTGGTGTCCTTTGAATGGATTGGTTAGGAATGATGCATTTTAAAATGTGTTTTCACAAAATGTCATAAATTTCTCTGACTACATGCATGACCTTTAGTCAGAGACACAACCGTAATATGTTAATTTGCAAATACTTGTTAGATATACTGATGACAGCTGTTCCTCACTTACTGCAAGAAGGAGTAATAACAAGGAAGCAAATACTGGGAGTAGAGTTTCTATCATGAATCATGTCCTTTATACAGCCTTGTTTCCAAAGCAACTCCTCTAAAATCTGTGGTATTCACGTTTGGTACTGGAGTGTTTTGCTGCTACTATATCAGATCAGTCAATAATAATTGTGCTTTCCTAGAGTCATTCAAAATAGAATACATAGTGAAAAATAGTGGGTTATGTTGCATTTGTTATGCAGTGTACACTTAACACTTGCCCAAGAAAGCCCAACTTCCATTTTTAAAAAGAGCAATTATTAACATGATTTTTACTGGGAACACTGTTAACTCACTGTAATTTGTACTTTACTTCCACAGGTATCTTTTTCAAAATGTGTGTGCTGTTTCTTCCCTTCCTACACTGCACAATATCCTACCTGATTCTTAGTCCTGCTGCCACTGGTGAGGGTTTCATGCAAGCAAATATTATTCAGGGCATGGCTGCAAAAAATTGGTTAAGTGTGAAAAATGTTGTGTGGTATAATGATATGTTTTACATTAGGCATTTAAATAAATTATGTTTTACATAACAGACATTTAAACTGACATTGTATTTTGTGGTGTGAAATTCTGTTTTATCCAGCTCAAAGTCCAAAGACTATTGTTTTTTATCAATAAGGTACAAGCTGTGGTGTTAATGCTCTCTTTGGAATATAGAAACTAACTAAATTTCTTGCAAAAAAAAAAAAAAAATTCTTAAACACTGTATTTGAAAATGTAGGATTTTTCCAAATATTATTTTATATATGTTTTTATAGATTTTTAGTCAAGAAATAGCTAATAACATTGTTCACTGCTGAATGCATATAAACTCAAATGCATGTGTAATTACTGAAGTGTAAGGGAGAGGGGCCCTCCTACTGGCTTAAAACTCTTATGAGCTGCTGATTAGTTTTGATATGAAATGTGTGTTTCTCTCGGTATATCAGCAAAATTAAAGCAATAAACTTACCCCAGTTCTGCCTAATAGAGCAGGACAATATAGAAGTTAGACAAAATATCTCTCCTATTTTCCACCCAATTAAATAGAACTGAAAATATTTAGGAAAACTTTATGACCTACGGTTCAAGGAGCAACAGGAAGGTTTTCACTATATTTTTTCCCCCCAAAAGCACTGCTCACCATTAATCTATCTAAAAATATGAGGGAATATGTATCGACATGATAAAAATCAGTCAGTTGCAACTGAATTTTCTGAAGTCTTGTAAAAAAGACAAAACCTTATTTTCCTGAATACAGACACTGATTTATCAAAGGTCATTATGAGGTGGTATTGAGCTGCTGCTGCCTTTTTGTACAATGAAGATACTTGGTCTGTTTTGTCGCAAACATTGTCAGAACATAGAGATACTGTATATAATTATGTGTTTTGTTATAATTGCACCAATATCGAACAACAGAGAATATTTCACTTAGTATATGTTTTAAACTAGGTTCTTTATAAAATGAGTATAAAGATGAGGGTTCTCTTAGCTAATTGTCAAAGTTTGAGATAGTGTCATATTTCTGCAATTTAAAAAATTAAGAAATCTGAGCTCCTGGAAAGAAATAATTATAATTTTTCAGGAAACACTCAAAGGTAAAATGGTCAAGTCTTAACTCTTCCACAGACAACTTGTCCTGTGTTGTGAATTTCAAGGAGATGGCGTTCTAAAATACTAACAAAAGGACTTTTCTCTCTGAAAAAAACATAATGACTCAGAAAAATATCTGTAGTTCTTGGGTGCCTTATACTCTGTTCCTCTTTGGTGAACATCTACTACTACAGTTCGTAATCTCTGTATCCACTGGGGATATTCAGTCATATTTAGTAAAATAGGGAACACTGCCTGCAATAGACTTATTATGTTAAAAACTTGCCCTTTGTATGCTCCATGTAACAGGATAGAGGCATTGCAGACTTCCCACTCCTGGTTCACAGCTATGTAAGTGCCAGAGAAACAGTCTGCCTCTGAATAAGCACAGTCCCTTGTCTGTGAGAGCTTCATGCATGCCTTTTCATGTTATTTAGCATCTGACACACTCTATCAAGTTATACTTCTTGTTGCATTACACTACATGTTGGTATGATGCAGCAGGCCACCCCACACACTGATACATAGGACAAATTCATGACCAAAGCAAGGGCTAGGAGGGTATTTCTTCTTGTAATGACATTAGTAACAAATAAAAAATTTAAGACTCTTGGGAAGTATTAAGTTCGTGTTGCAACACAGTAGCCTGAATTGTGTCAAAAGGCTCTTAGTACACCCCAGCCCCAAAAAGGAAAAATGTGTCTTGTTATCTGAGCTAACAGATGCAAGTGCATTTTATTATGTCTCTTTGCATTAGGAAGCAGCCATTAAATAAAAGCAAAGCTTTCTAAAGTGCCCTAGAGGGAATACACATGGAAGTGTGCTTCAAATGCCCTCTGTGCTGTAAGTATTACTGCAAAGCTTGTTTCATACACAGTAACTTTTCCTCTTTCTCTTCCCTGCAAGTGACACTGCAGTTGAAATGATTTAATGCTGAATTATTCACTTCTGAAATAATAGACACTATCCTTGTTCCCTAACGATAACATCATTGCCTGCAACAGATTTTTTATGACATATTAAACAGCAGAAATACCCTACACAGCTGTCAGCTACTATTTTCTGGATAGGTAACAATTATGGATTCTTAAGGTATATACAGTAGAAACAAATAACAAAGCAAGTCACTAACTAAAAACAACAACAACAAAAAAGCTGAACCCTTCTTGTATTATCTTATTTTTCAGAGTAGGTCACTGAGCACTGAAAATAAAACCTAATTACTCCCAGTTGAAAAGTTCAATGTCACTATTATGGTATGACCTACTTTCTGAAGCTCTGAAATTTTTGGCTGGGTGGCTAATGGTTGAATATATTTTTTTCACTATATGGGAAGCCCTTTGGATCATTTTTAATACACCACAAAAATCTGAACATTCACTTAAATAAATGGATACTATAATTAGAGGAATATATGGAAAATGTAGGTGAAGCATGAAAAGTAACAAAGTAGTTCAATTATGTAGGGCTAGAATACGTATTTATGATTAGAATCAGATGCAAATTCCACTGTATAAATAGCATGAAAGAGAAATAATATTTTCAAGGAGTTATACTGATTATTAGAATGAAGTAAATATAGCACCCACCATTAATTTCATAATAGGTATTTATGGACTCAGCATTTCAACTTTTTTTATCTAATGACATTATTCATTTAAGTTTTGATCCATGCATGAATGTTTCCACTGCCCATTAGTTTTGTTTAGATGTGAAGACATGTCATTTTGTGAAAAATGGGAGTTATTAGGAGTTTGTTGGACTATTCCTGATAGAAACTATGGAATTAAATCAAGTAACTGGCTGCTTTTCAATTTATTTTCCTCAGTATCTTGACTGAAAAAAAAATCTAAATGTCTTTAGTGTTTTTACACAGAGCTAGTCTTTGACCTGCTAAACTTAGCACATTATCCTCAGACAGATATCCTAAAGAGCTGAAGTATGAGCAAATGACAGACTGAAATGTTTTAAAAAGATGGGCTTTTGACATGTAAGATTAGTATGACAGACACAGTACTTATGTAAATAAGTGAATGCTGAGTTGTTAAAATAGAAATATTCAAATTTATTTGGCTGCTGTGCTATGGAAAATAAATTTAAACTATTATGACTTGTGGCAGTGTAGAAGGGTGTGCTAATTGCTTTCAGAACCTCAGGTACCAAAAAATGTAATTGCAAATGTGGCTGAAGGAAAGAATTGGATGGAAGAAGTTCAGAGTGTATAGAGACTATTATTAAAACAATTTTTTGTCATAAGTTATGTGAATACACCTTTTCTGTTAAATGCAAAATGTTAAATGTTAAATTTAACATTTACTGTAAATAAATGTTAAATGTTAATGTTAAATTAATGTAAGTGGATTTCCTTTCAAATTTGATCAAACCTGCTGCATATGCCCACAGCAGACACTGAAGTTGTTCAAGAGTAAGAAATTTGAAAGAAAAAAATTTCATCCAAGTGATTACTTAAAAACTAATTCTTTATTTATTTATTAGTTGTAACAAAGAATCACACGGATCATACTAGAAAATGTTTGTAATGAATATGTAACACTTGTGTTAAAAATGTGACAGATATCATATTCATAAAGTAAGCCTTTCCAAAAATTAATTGTGATGTTTAAAAGCTTTGATTTTTAAGCAGTTATGTTCTATGTTCAGTGCTTTATCTCCTTTCCTATAGGAGAAAAAAGTTGTGCACTTGCACCTGAGAAAGTCAACGGTATCTTAGGCTGCATAAAAAAAGCATGGCCAGTAGGTCAAGGGAGATGATTCTGTCCCTCTACTCTGATTTTATGAGGTACCATGTATAGTACTGTGCCCAGCTCTGGGGTCCCCAGTGCAAGAAGGACATGGGCCCATTCAAGTGGGTCCTGAGGGGACCATGAAAATGATCTGATGGCTTGAACATCTCTCCTATGCAGACAGGCTGAGTTTTATTATGATGGGTGTGGTGGGACACCAGAACAGGTTGTGCAGAGAAGCTGTGGATGCCCATTCCTGGAAGTGTTCAAGGCCAGGTTGGATGGGGCTCTGAGAACTTGATCTAGTGAAAGGTGTCCCTTTCCATTGGCAGATGGGTTGTACTAGAGATCTTTAAAGTTCCTCCCAACCAATCACATTTCATGATTCTATGATTTTTCTACTTATAACTTGCCAGTGCTTTTTTGTCAGAAAATATTAAAAGCAGTGCTGAAGAGATACAAACCCAAAACTATGTAAAAAAACTTATCACAGTTTTGTGCTTCTCTTTGCAGGAAATGCTTATAAATGAGAAAGTGAAGATTAACCAAGGAGTAATGAATAATGTACTCCTATATTTTCTGAAAAAAAAAAAGGTAAAAATTTATTTTGAATGCTTTCCCAAGTGGCACTTTATTGGGATGACTCTATGATTATAATGAATGATATAAAGTATCAAAAAGTATAGTCCAACAAAATAAAGACTGTGCCAAAATGATTCACTGAATTCATAGAATCATAGAATGGTTTGTGCCTGAAGGAACCTTCCTTTAAAGACTATCTACTCCAAACCCCCTGTCATGGGCAAGGACGTATTTTACTACATCAAGTTATTAATGCCCATCCTATTTGACTTTGTATATTTCCAGTGATGGGACAAATACACTTTCTATCATAAAAAAGTTTTTTAAAATCTGGAAAATTCATTTTGTCCAGGTTGAAAGACATGGGTCCTTACAAATATGTTATTTAAGGGCAAATGTTTCCATTTTGTGAAAAAAGGATGCTTAGCTGAGAGTTAAGAAGAATATTTTATCTTAGGACCTTAAATCATAAGCCATGTTAAATTGAAAAAAGGCCTCCAAAGGATGATTTCAGTGTTATCAGTTATCTTTGGTTTTAATCTAAAATTTTACTATTGTACTTAGGCTGCTTCCCATGATCATCTAAACTGATCCTTTGTTGGAGTTATATTAGAATGAAGTGAGCAAAGGGCATAGGAAAAAATCTCTCATTGAACAATGAAGTTTCATAAGTAAACAGATTTCACTCTTCAGATCTTATTTATCCAGTAATTTTCAAGTAATAAAATAAACAGTGATATCAGGTTCCATCTTTCAATATGCAAGTCTTAATACATATATAACTATAGAAATGCTACAACTATAGCCATGCAACTGTTATGATCATCCTTCCAGTAATGGGATGGCAGATTCTGTCCATTGAGACTAGTAAACAAACATTCACAAATTAAAATTTACAGAAAAAAAAGACTTTGCATCTCAGTTCTCATGTTTAAGATACTTCCTTTTTTTTTTTTTTAATTTAGGTACATAGCCGATTTAGGTTTTTTCTACATATAGGAAAAAAAGACATTCTAGCCTAATACTTGCTAGCCAGATTTTCAGCAGAATTTAACAAGTCTAGACAACTAATACATGATGCTAAATAAGCAAAATCCATCAAGTATTAATTCTGCAATTTGAAAAAATTGTGTTATTGTATAAAAGATGAAAATTCCATTGAATATCTATTTATCTGGAGTGTTTTTACTGTTTGAAGTGAATGTGTTTATGTGTGTTATGAGCCATGATGTTTCAGCTTAGAGCTGAAACCTGTCTTTGAACCATCTGAGTCTACAGGCGATTCCTTTAAACCACAGAAATGACCAAGATAACAGCTTGAAGCTGGACTGTGAGACCTGTATTTTTCATTCTCTTTGTAGAGAAGATTGTCAATATTGCTATAATCAATAAATGACAAATTTGTACAATCAGCTTTATCACAGCTAGCTCTGGTGTCAGAACAAGTTGCATATACCTTTAGAGATGTAGGACACTATACAGTTGACTACTTTTTTCAAAACTTTATTAATCCTTGGTTCACCAATGTCAATTAGGCACTACATTTTTGAAATTAGATACTTTGATTACTACATATTTTGCAATGAAATCCATTTTTAATTTACATATCGTGTGATGTAATTACATAGGGACCATACATGTGCTGGTACCAAAATGTCCTTGCCATGGTTTAGGAACGACAGTACCCTTAATTTACTACCCTTATCTCCTTCCCCCTACCTCCCTCCCCTTCCCCCAGTGACTGTCCCAAGACAGACACAGATTATTCTCCCCCTTCTCACTCTGGTGATGGAGCTGAGAACCAAAGGCACAGAAAGGTGAAAACAGATTGAGATAAGAACAATTTTCTGGAAACAGTCATGAGATAAGAAAACGAACAGTAACATCAACAACATAAATAACAAAAGTGTACAATGAAAGGGTGATTTACATGCAAAATTGCTCACCCACAGAGCCCAACCGGACACAGCAGGACCCTGAAATAACTAACAATGGCCAATGTTTTCTCCTCTTCTACTTTTCAGCAGATGTTAGGTTATTTGTATAGAGGTTTGCAGAGTGACACACCGCAAATGTTGTTGCAATAAATAGGTGTATGTATTTCTGTATTTTTTTTTTTTTGTTTTAGTACTTCCTCAGAAGAAAATTTGTATCACTGTCATCATATATAACAATGCATCAAATTAATTTTTCTGTGAAAGATTTTGATTTGATGTTGACAATGATTGGTATAAGGTGGCTTTTTTCTATAAGATGAAGTGTGTTTTTTAACAAAGAAGGTAGCATTAGGAAAATTACATTTTTCTGAATTGATCTTTCAATTTAAAACATTATGATCTTATGTAGAAAAACATCGGTTTTCAGTAGCCAGCATTTGTATTTTCATTCAGGAAAAATGGTACGAGTAAGTGGTGTAGCACAATACTAACCATTTCCCCTTGAATTATAGGGGCTTTATTCTTCTCTCTGTTCCTGTCTTCCTGCTCAGGGGTCTGAGAACCTGAGGAGCAGCTGTTCTTACTCTGGGAATCTGAGGTAAAGAAGGCATTTGTTACCTCAGCCTTTTCCTCATTGTTAGTCACTATGTTTCCCCTCTGCATCCAGTAAAGGATGGAGAGTGTCCTTAGCCATCCCTTTGTTGCTAATGTATTTACAGAAATATTTTTAATAGTCTTATACACCAGTTGCCAGATTAAATTATTTTTGACAATTTTTTTTTTATTAAATGATTTATCAAGATTGCTATTTTTTTGGCAAAATAATAAAGTTCATTCATACACCAAGAGACTATATTTGTTTCCTGAAAGTGATGGTAGGAGAAGGTGACATGTGCAAATTCTGACCTTTTTTTCCATACAATCAAACTGAGTCTGATGAGGATGTAGACCTGGAAAAAAAAAAATCTTATTTCCCACGGTTATAATTATTAGCCTATTTGTGTTTCTTGTCTCTTCAATTCAATAGTCATTAATGTAAAGAAAAGAATTGACTTGTGTTTTACCACAGTACATAGGAATTATTTATCAAAAAAATTTAACCTAGATAACTCAGAGTGGGCCTCCACTCCACTCTGGGACAAATCCAAAACACGATCTGTTTATCTGAATTGCATTAGCAATTGACAGGCCAACTAGGTAATAAATTGAGATGATAATAAATTGATATTCCTAAACCATGGCAAGGACATTTTGGTACCAGCACATGTGTATTGAATACTTTTGTATGAATATGCATTTACAGTTCATACTATTTATGAGCCTATTTTTCTTTCAGTTTAATTTGCTACATCTCTGGTCCTGAGTCACCTCCATCTTGACACAAGAATCATCATAATGTGCACTGAAGCTTTTGTACCGTTAGAAGTGTTGACGTGCATTTGCCACCTGACAGTCCAGTATTTTAATCTGACAGTTTTACTGATCTTCCCTGTTTATTTCTTCTCTGTTTTTCCATAAAGAATATATTATATTATTTAAACAGAGGCCAATGTCATCAACTGTGAAAATAAAAGGAAGTTGCTACATATATTTCAGATATTGTGGGTTTGTTAGTCTTGCTTGTTCTTTCATCTGTTGTGTATTT
This sequence comes from Corvus kubaryi, assembly GCF_017639235.1. Taxonomy (NCBI): domain Eukaryota; kingdom Metazoa; phylum Chordata; class Aves; order Passeriformes; family Corvidae; genus Corvus; species Corvus kubaryi. The sequence continues at coordinate 33,243,111 of NW_024580667.1, read as the reverse complement.
TCCTATTTAAGAACTTTAGGCATTATAACTTTAGGAGAGATCAGAGAAAATGATTCCAGAATACTACCCAAATTATTATCATATGCAATAACTAATGGAATAATATTTTGGCACCTAGATGATATGCAGAAAGTAAGGATCTTCAAACCTGACTTTACTATAATATGAATGTTTTCTAAAGTGAATCATTACTCAGTTTTCATAATACTGGAAGATCCATTCATGCTAGTGAATTTTTAATAAGATGAAAAGCAGAGATAATTATAAAAAAAAGAAAAAAGGCAACCTTCAGTCTCTTCCCTAAAGAAACTGAATTTCACTGATACATACTTATACGTGACTAATATATATTTCATTTAAAAAAATGTATTTAGCATTTGATGTTATAGCAGATTTCAAATAGTAGACAAATTGGAATAACATTGTAAAAACCAGTGGGTTTCTCACTTTTCTAGGGGAAGGAAAAGGCTGTGGAAGAAAATATTGTGAACTGTTTTCTTAAAAGTATGTCAGTTTAGGAAGTATTGTTATTGTATTGTACTCTTTTATAACAAAATTAAAATTCTTCATCCCTATTACATAGTGTTGCCCTTCTGAAAATATTATTAGCTCAGAATTTTAGTAGTCAGAGATTTCAAGAAAAGTTTATAATTTTTTGGAGTGGTCCAGTGCAGAATTGAAACTGAAACAAGGCCCACATCTGTCGTAGGCTATTGAATATGTAGCAGTGTTGCAAAAAAACAACTTAACTATGACTTTTGATAATTTATTTTTTTTTGTGAGAAATTGAAATCTTGTTTTCCATTCATGCAAAAAGCTATTCTAAAAGGTTCTTCTACAGATCTTGAACAAGTCACCTCAAGTCTTATGAGTTAAAGCTCTTTAGGCTTCGTTGGTTACATCTGTACTCATGAATGTGATAAAATGTCATACCAACTGGAACTCACCTGTCTACAATTTTATTTGTTAAATATATTCCCAACGTGATTCTACCATTTTAAACCAAACAAAAATAACCCACTTTAAAATTAGCAAGCTCCAATAATACCCTTGTATAATTTGAAAATTTGCATGAACCAGGTACCATTCCCAACATGCACACTGTACTAAGCCATTCAATTTTGGATTGGAAAATTTTTTTAACATAAAGACAAAGTCCGTTCTGTGCTAGGTGTTAAGTTTAATTCATGAAAACAAAGGTAGCTACCTAGACTGTTCTAAGAATTTTACTGCATTTTGTAGCTATTTTTGAGCCCTTTTTTTTCTGATTTTTGCAGTTCTGCTAAAGCATGGTGTATTGGTTTGTCACGGTCTGGTTTTTGGGTAGCAGGGGGCCCACAGAGGTGGCTCCTGTGAGGAAGCTGCTGGAAGCTTCCCGCCATGTCCGGCAGAGCCAAGGGCTGATGGCTCTGAAGATGGACATGCTGCTGGCCAAAACTGGGCCAATGAGAGAGGTTGGTAATGCCTCTGTGATGACATATTTAAGAAGAAAATCAAAATAAAGTCACAAGATTTTGGGATTCTAGTCAGAGAAGAAGAGGAGGTGAGAACATGTGAGGGAAAACAACATGGCAACACCAAGGTCAGGGAAGAAGGAGGGGGAGGAGGTGCTCCAGGTGCCAGAGCCAAGATTCCTCTGCAGGCCGTGGTGATGACCATGGTGAAGCAGCTGTGCCCCTGCAGCCCATGGGGGGATCCATGGGGGATGCAGAGATCCACCCGCAGCCCATGCGGGAGGTGCCCGTGCCGGAGCGGGAGGACGCCTGGAAGAGGCTGTGATCCAGTGGAAGACCTGTTGGAGAGAGAGGGCCCTGCTTCCAGCCTGGAGCAGCCTGTCCTTGGAGGACGGCACCCCATGGAAAGAGATACCCACGGTGCAGCAGTTTTGGGAGGGGAGGGCTGTGTGCCCATGGGAGGGGCTCACGCTGCAGCAGGGGCGGTGTGGCTGCTGCTCGTGAGAGTGGACCCATGCCAGGGAAGTTCATGGAGAACTGTCTCCCATGGGAGGGACCCCACGGCCTCACAGGGGAAGACTCCTCTCCCAGAGGAGTCCTCTCTCATCAAAATTGTGGTGATGAACTGACCACAAACCCCCATGCCCTGTCTCCCTGTGCTGTTGGTGGGAAGGAGTAAGGGGCTGAGGGGGAAGGTGTTTTAAGGGCTTATTTTACTTCTCATTATCCTCCTCTGATTCTGTTAGTAATAAATTCACTTCGCAACTTAAGTTGAGCCTGTTTCACCCTTGAAATGTTTCTCCCAGTCCTCATCTCACCCATGAAGCCTTCGATAATTTTTTTCCTTTTCCCTCCTCTGCCCGGCTGAGGGTGAGCAAGCAGCTCTCCTGGGTGCCTGGCGCTGTCAATCCATGATACATGGATGTCAGAAAAGGATAACATATTGTATTAATGGTTTCACTAATACTATTTTGGTTAGGATTTCTCAGTGAAATGGAAAGTCAAGCAGAGAGGAGCCTTCAACCCATAACTCCCTGCAATAATTATCAGCCAGTGCAGTATAGGCAGCTCAGGTCATGTGATGCAGTTACTGCTTTCCCACTCCATTAGGTTCAAAACACTTTGTTGGTTTCATAGCTGAGTACTTCATGGATTTAATTTGCTTCTTAAGTTATTATTGCATATTAAATTATTTTTTCCATTATCATTGTCCAATTCCTATCCTTATCCCTTCCAGTATCATTTAATGTCAGTGTAATCTGTGATTAGCTCTTTGTCTTACTTCAGTGTTGCAAAGATGTGTGGGGTACAGATGTGATAATGAGGCAAAGTTCTGAAGGACTAATGAGTTTTGAAGACAAATGAGAATGGGACCATTTAATAGAAAAATTATGAGTAGAAAAAAAGGTAAAAAAAACCCCATTCCCATAAATTGAAGTCCTGACTTGATCAAAGTAAGTATTAGAGCTTCCCCTGCCTTCATCAGGGCCAGGATCTCGCTTACCTTGTCTATTAAACATTTTCTAAAACCAAAGAGCAACCTTGAATTCAAGCCAGCAGGAAACATGCTGACATAAATATGAATGTGGTTTTAATTAGAGCCATGAGAATAATGGACTTTTTTTTTTTGTGAATAGATGAGTTGAAAATTCAGGAAAGCTTTTTATTAATTTCATTCAATTTAATTTTATTTTCTTTTGATTTTCACATTGGCAGTAACAAATACTTTATTTGGTCTCTCCTATTTTTTAATATTTTGCCTTATAAAAATATACTTTTTAAAATAAAAAGCAATAAAACCTTCCAAAAGCTTTTGATTCAAAGTTCCAACCCTTCTCAAAAATAATAAGCTCAAAAATTTGGAATGGGAGATGTTTTCCAAACTTTTTTGCTTATTGTGTAGCTTAAACCTTTTATTTAGCCGTCTGTCCCAATGGGACATCAGGATGAGCCTAAAGTGTGTTCAGTGCACGTTCAGAATAGTTTCATCTTCCTTATACTCTAAGTCAGAATCATAAACCTATAGGTAAGAGAAAGAAATAGCATCAATTTTATTATTAGCAAAAGTTTACACATTTGTATTCCTACCATTTTGGGACAGCTGACATTTGTTTGTGTATTATTTTGCTCTTTCCTCTTAAACATGAGGTATCATTGTTTTCATTTGGTATTGATTTCTCCATTACACTATTTAAATGCTTCTTTGTATTGGGGCCTTCGATGCTTCTCCTCTGCTAGAGAAAAATGTTTCTGAGGAACGTCCTCATTTACCATACACCCTTGTGTGTCTGACTTTTAGAGGTTTAAGAAGTCATCCCACATGCAGTGAAGAAATCACTGTAGGGTAATGGAAATTTTTTGGCTAGTTTCTTGAGGGGCCTTGCATCCAATGAGCAATACTAGATTTCTCATGGGGGTGCTTGGGGTAGGGAGAATCCTGAGCATGTGGGCAAGGACAGAGAGGTCCTGTGGCACCCTCAAGGTCAGGCACAAGGTACAACATGGCTGTTTGCACCTGGCTCAGTCTCACTGATAATATTTTTATTTTATGAGAAAACACATGAGGTAAAGCAATGCAAGGCAAGTAAAAACCCGTAAAAAAGCACACCTGTTGAGAGAAAGCTGACCGAAAGATAGAAGAGGAAAAGCTCTGCACTGCAAAGTTATAAAGGTCCAAGGAAAATGTCATCAGAAGACGGTAAATCAGAAATATCAAGGGTCAGATAATGCAAAGATCGGTGGGGGCTGACCTGTCCTCACCAGACTGGAAAGTGGTTGGCTTGCAAGCACTTATCAGGTAATGGGTCTGCATCAGGTATGGGGAACATGTAAAGTTTAACTTAGCAGACCATTAGTCCTGGCTATTGTATATATTAATGAATAAAAAATTGCTTTGTATGCCTAAATGGTACAAATTTCAACCCAAACCCCTCTATGATTCTATGATATCATGCTCATGGGGGTCTAAGTCTGCATGGTAGAAGAAACTGGAACAAAAATGACCTGATATATTCTATGCACAAAACTCATTTCATATCATGCATGAAACTTCATTAGGATGTGACAATATTTTCTGTCTCTGTTTTACTAGGCAACTCTGAGGGCTTGTCTCTGATGTTAGATCCTATGTGTTCTCCTTATCAGAGAATACCTTACTGGATTATTCTGACATCTACTTTTGCAGGCAGAATTGTAAAGGTAGGTAAATATCAACAAGAAGCAAAATGCAGTGATAACCAGTTCTTCTGGGTAAAAGAAAGATTTTTGAAAGGAAAATGGTAATTTCTACCTGAGCAACTTTTTTGTTTCTCTTTTCTTCCCTCCTTCTTAACCCTGGCCCTCAAATGACTCATGTACCTATCAAGAATATCAGAAAAATTCCATGTCCTATCATAGCCACTGTAAACACAATGAATGAATCATTAAAATTTTATGTCAGTTGTATCTTAGATAACATACATTGGAAGGACTTGTCACATTAATATGAGAGAACAGAAGAGAGGGTTTCCTCCTTTTTGTAATACACAGGCATTGAATATTAATTGGTGACATCACAGACTTCTGTTGACAGCACACCTGTCCTTGTAATTCATCCAAATTTAGCCAGTTGTTTACTTTATACATCCTGTTATCCATGACTGTGGGCAAAGCATTCATGTTTGAAAACAGTATCTCCCTTTTTATCATGTCTATTAGCAAAATGGACCACTTTTACATGTAGTACTTGCCCTTCCAGGAACACATTTAAATAATAAAAGAGCTTCATCATAACAGTTTTTTGAGGATTTAGTGATTGATTTCTGAAAATAGACATTGGATTCTAGGAGAGGAAAAAGGTCTCATGTTTATTGCAGTCGCAGAAATTTGAAGGCTGAAACTGTTAAAATGGTTTCTGGCTGATATTTATCAGGAAAATTAGGTAACAAATACAGTAGTTTTGAACTGCAAAAAGATATGGGTACTGCAGCAAAGAATCATATTTTTATTTCTTTTTTTTTTTTTTTTTAATCTGGCTGTGTATTTTGAGGCCTTTGGAATTGCATTTTTACTGAAAAACAATTCATTTGCAATAAATGTCAGAAAAAGCAGTTTAGAAGGTGAACACAAACTAGATATGTGATAGAGACTGAAAAGAAAGCATAAAAGCAGCCAATGATTTGCCTGCTGTATTTAATTCTCCTGAAGCCATGGTGAAGAGTGGAATCCTGTGTTGATGGATGCTATAGTGATAGTACAGATTTGATCTCTGTAATGCTAAGACACATGTAACTAAGCATGTTTTCATATGGAATCACTGTGATTAGAATACCAAAAAATTTTAAAAATACTTATTAAACCAATGGTGTTTGTTCAACCAAAATAGATAAAAGGGCTAAGCCTTCACTTGATTAAGGGCTAGCATTACCTAATGTGGGTTAATCAACTAGGTTCCTTCTGTGGCCAATAAAAGATGATTTACAGCACCTAAAATTTCATTTGAATATGCCTCAGAAGGAGCCTCTATTGATGCTAAAATGAAACTTGTACTAAGATTTGAAATATCACCTCAAAGTGTGTGTTTCATCAACATTTTGACTTATGTCCTCTTTTTTTGTTGAAGAGAGTTTTGAAAAAATCTAGAAGACTGCCTATTAGACATCCATACAATAAGCTGAGCTCAGCTTTTGTTTTGGTTCTATTCCAGGTTGTAATCTTTTATTCTATTGATTTTTCTTAATTAGTTTTGGCTTTATCTTATGCACATTGAAGGCCATGTCAGTATTAATACTTAACATCTTCCAGCAATGACAGTATCATTCTGTTAGTGCAGACTGGGAAGGCACAGCTGCCAATGTTTAAATAGCAGTACATGCAAGTCCCATCTTACTTGGGTTCTACAATGTGAGGACGGAAGTTCCATCACCTACCTGTACTGTTCCTTTTGAGGTGGCAACAGCAAAATGAAACTGCTATGTTAACTCTTGTTTCATGGCAATAAATTTGCAACTCCAAGTGTAGAGTGAAAAAGAAACTAGTTGTATTTTACTAATAAAGTGTCAAGAAGTTGCAAATATCAATATCTCAGACTCAGAAGGTGGAAAGTATTGTTAATGATATGAAAAAAAAGTAATTTAATCCAGTAGAACAGAGAAGATTTTCTCAAGCAATTGCTTTTTAAAAGGAAAGCTATATGGAAGGGAGAGTAGTTAATAATTACTGGTAGTGTGTTTAACACAGCAGCAGAGCAGATGAGGTGGGTTGGGTTTTTTGTCGGATTTCTTTGGTGGACCTATTTTCTTTCTTTTTTTCCTTTGCTTGTTAAAGATATCACTTCTGTTGGTGCTAGGAGGTTCTCCAGAGCAAATGTCAAATCTCAGTGGAATGGTTCAATGAATGAAAGGGGACATTAGATCACTCTGGTATTGTACCTGTTGCCTACGGGAGAAAGCAGATACCAGCTCTCAGATTTTATTTATATATATGTATATATATATAAAATCATATATAAATATATTGTACTATCATTATATATCTTAACCTTAGTATTCCTCTCAGACAGTTTCCCCAATTTTATTTAGTACATCTGAATAAGTGTTCTAAAATATTTTAGTGATGTAGTTTATGATTAACAGCAATTTTCTTCCCTGGATGAAAAATTACTTGTTGGAGTAAGCCTAACACATCCAAACAACTTTCTTTTTACATGCCTAAATTCACATATTTTGTTTGGTATATCTTTGTTTACTGCAATTCTAGCAGCCAAGTGTAAAAACAGAGCAAATAACCCATGTGTATCTATGCTGAGAGGTTTTTTTTTTCCTTTTGAATATGTCTGTGTAGTGTTATCAAGCTTTTCATGAGCTGACACTTTGGTTTTCCTTGAGTGAATGTGTACATGAATACATGCATTAATGAGTGAAAAGAGAGAACGAAGAGCTAAATTTCAAAAGATGAAAAATCCCGTGGAGGTCAATGTCAAATTACTGAGGTATACACACCCGAGTATTTATCAGCAGAAAATTTCTAAATCCTTTATATGTCTGATGAATTACACTAGATGTAATTAAGCCATGGCCAATACATTAATACATCCCTAAAGATATTATTATTGGTTTTAATAATTTACATGTTGGTAACCATGGATTAATCACTACTTAGCTTAGAGTATTAAAGATGGTTTTACAGAAAAGTAGACCGAAGTTATCCATTAGATTAGTATTTTATGAAGTGTGGAAGAAACCACTAACAGTTACAACAAGCTTATTAAAATACAATGGTAAATACATTATAAGCTAAATTTGATTTTCAAAATGTCTCAGATTTTATAAGTTTGTTTTACTTAAGGTACCATAAAACCACTTAATGGAAATTGTGTGGTTTGATGAAAGGAGGTTTTTTTTCTCAGAATAATTTTAGACAAAAATAATTTAGGGAACATTACAAGTAACATTAGAGGGCATTACTAGTGTAAAAATATTTTCTTTTTGAAACAGAGCAGAACGAGACATTTTTATTGCATGTTAATTCCTGTCTCTGATTTTCTAATATTGATAAATTGTATGTAAAGCTACAGAAATGTTCGTTCTAGAAACATCATTGCACGCAGAGCAGAATGGAAAGGATATATACAGAGATATCGCCAGAGCAATGAAACATTACCAAGTTCAGCTAAAACAAAATATTTTTGTTACTGGAAATAAAATAAGTTGCTCTTTTATAGGGGTAAGTAGCAAATTCAAAGCTATATTCCATTGTATAACAATATGACAATATGTGGCTTTTGGATATAGAAGAATATATAAGGATTCAGGAAAGCTTAAGAGGAAAATACCTTTATTTACATGGCTGATAACTATAGTGGTTCAGAAAATACTAGGAATTCAATGAGCTTTATGCTGAACAAAGACAGAGGCTTTGTGTAAATGCAAACTCAGCTTTTCTGGAAGATTCGAAATTGTTGAAAAATTAGACCTACATCTGCATATCACAAATCCTGAAGACACTGCAGAGCAGTACATTTTACATTTTTTTCACTGCCTTTCTGTTCATGTTAAATGTACTGAGGTTAGAAAGAAAAGAGTTTATGGAATGCCATGTTAAAATAACAAATTTCTAAAAAACATATGAGAAATTAATTGGTAAAGGTTGCTGTTTTCAAAACATAAGGATTAACACTCTTCTGCATGAAAATCAGTGACAGTAAAATGTTGACAGAGGCAATATAGGCTTTATGATCCTCCCTCCCCAAATGCCACCTGGCACGTTGGAGTCCTTGAGTCAGCTCTGAATGGAGACCATCAGGGCCCTGAGTTTGTTGCTGCAGACTCAGGCAGCACTGGTGCCTCTCCCTGGAGCTGGGGTTGGTGGTGTGATGCTGGCAGGAGCTGTGTCCTGGTGGGGGCTTGGAGGTCTTCATGAAGGCCTCCCTGCTGGTGGAGTTGTGTTCAGTGTATGAACTCGTGTACTACGAAAGTGAGATGGGACCACATGAAAAACCTGTCCATTCTCCAGTCAAGTAAGGCATCTGTTTGATAGTGGAATTTAGGATTTGCTTTTATAAAGTAATTAGTGCTGCACTGGTATGGTACAAGGTAACTTTAATCACTTTTGGAAGGCAAGTGTCAGCATGCTAGTGATTGCATGTACTTTTGGCCACCACGAGGAAGACAAATGGCTTCTTGCTTTATACATTTAGAAGTTCCTAAAGTGCCATAAAATTGTGAGACCTCAAAATCACTAGTGATACTTACATTGTCCAAATGAAAAGGAACATTTTTTCATCACTCCCACAGAAACAATGCGCTTGCATGTGTTTAAATAGGGGTTTTGAGATGTTGACTTAACTTTCTTTTTTCTTTCAATTTTGGTTACTTGTTATTCCTAGTTGCAACTTGAAATAATAGAAATCTTTCCTTTAAAAAATACAATTTATGAGTCAGAGAAAAGAAACTGAAGAAAAGTGGCATATAATTACCCAAATATAGTTGGAGAATACAATAGACGTATTGGTTGCAGGTGTCTGACAGTAAGATAGCTAAGACGAAGTAAAGACTATTAACAAAATTTCAATTATAAGTGTTGCATGCAAGATTAGTATGTGACAAAAGAATCACAAACTAAGGAATTACTGTGAAGAAAACTAAACAAACTAGCCAAGTTGGTGCTGTGTTTTATACTATCAGAGTCTTTTTGTGACAAGGCTTTCTCATGTTTGACTGGGCTGCCCCATTGATCCAGTGTGAAAAATTGGCTGGCAGAGTCCAAAAAAGTCCTTTTGAGATTGAGGAAAAGCACAAAAGTTGTCAGCATTGACAAAAGCTCACTAAAACCCACCTAGAAAGTAGGCATATGGTAATAGACTGTAATCTAAAATTAATGCTTTGTCTTAATGGGTCTTGGTCACAAAATGTGTAAAGCTGTTGACTTAACTTTAGAATCACTTGATGCATTGCCTTGCTGGAATAGTCACATTATAGACACTTATATATTATAGAGCCTGTGTCTTATTCTATGGAGTTTATGAGCCTTTTGATATCAAATAGGCCACCCAGAAACCAATATTGGGAATGCCAAAATGTCAGTGGTTTGGAAGGAATTTTGGCTAGCAAGATTGTTTTCTTTCCTCTTCCAGCTGACGGCCCAAGGTGGATATTTGCAAAATTCATGACATTGTGTCTTTCAGCCTGGCTAAAGGACACTGTAACATAGAGCCACCTCAGCTAGCTCATCTCATGCTGAGCTAGGAAAGGTATGAACAGAAAACAGAGCTTAAAGACAGGAAGCCGGTGATGACAGGCAGCAACACAGCCACCTCTTGCAGCACTTTTGCATGGACTTGGTGCCAATTACCCCACTACCAGACCTGATCTGGAAAGGCTGAAAAGTACAGTGCTTCCTAGCTTGGATTTCTGTGTGACCTTTTGAGAATGAGTAAGACTTACTCTATGCTAGTTTGAGTGTTAAGTACCTGTGTTCTCCAGTGTAGAGGACAAATGTGCCTCTAGGTACCTGTCGTTCTCAGGATCACTGCTGACGTTGTCACAGTATTTGCTCTACTTGTTGATAAAATATCAGGCTGTTGGAAGAACTCACTTCACAGCTGCACTTAAGTCACAGGGATCAGTATAAAGAGTCTTGTGAGTCTGTAGGAGAGTGTGGAGCTGACTGTGGTCTCACACCACAGTCTTAGTAATTTCCAGGAAGAAGGATAACTTTTATTAATTACTATGAGATAACACAATTCTCAAATGCTATTGAAAACCTCACACTTTCTATAAAACATTATGATAAAAAAGAAGAAATTGGAATGTGTTTCCTTTTACCACTGAGATTATTTTCAATATTTTATTACTTCTCCTAGTTAGAAGATTCTAAACAGCTGTGTGATGCAATTTTAATCAGCTGAAATATAACATTTGACCTAATCTCATTAAAAGTGATTATAAAAATAAATGAAAATCTGTTTCCAATATTTAGAAGGCGAAGGCTAATACTCAAAATATTTTGAAGAAAGAGATAGATGCGCTTACTGTGGGTATGTTTCCTGACATGAGACTTACACTTTTAATTTATTTGTGTGCCTCAGGGTTTACATAAAATAGAATTGATTTTGCATAACTGATTATAAGGGCTTTATGCATAGCAGAATATTGACAATTGCATTTGAAATTACTATCCATTTAGTTTTTTGTTGGGGTTTTTTTCAATAATGGAGTGTTTACAACTTTCTTTATCAGTGAAGCAATATTAAGGAAAAATATTATCTTATGATGAGCTATGATTGAACCTTCAGTGTCTTTGATACCTTTTTTTCCTGATTTGACTCCTGCAAATCTTATTTTGCAGAAAAAGCTTAGAGCAAATCAGGGTATGGTTGACTGCTGAGTAAATGCTAAACTTGTTGATATTTGAGTTACTATGTAGAGAGTGTGAAGTTAACAAAATTATTTCATTCATTGGAAAACATAAACCTTAAAGTCTAATAAAGAGCAACTAACATTTTCATGTATCAGGAATTGTAGACCCTAAAGTTTTATTTTGGATGAATAAGGAATTAAAAAAAAAAAATCCTTTTTTTCTACAGAAGAGATTTTGTATCGTGAATTTAATGTGAATCATAATAATAAAAAAAAGTAAATACAATAAACCACCAAATATTCACATTTCTAAGCATGATACATACATTCAAGTTCCTGGATAACTGAGAAAGGTATTGTTAGAAGCAGGTCTGAAGAAGGATGTAGCTCACTCAGTGATTTACATAGAATGGCAGTTTCTGAGCACAGTATTAGAATCCTTCACATATTTTGTTAAGTCTCGATGCAGCAATCACTGAACAATTTCATCTGACTTTAACTGTCTTAGAAATATTCGTTCTTTATGTGGCTTATGTTGTCCAGTAATAACTAATGAATGCAGAAATTATTTTTAACTTTTCTGAAAATACATCCACTTTATAACTTGCTTCGAATTATCACTTTGTATTTCAACTGCATTTTTTCGTGTAACATCTCAATATCTTGTTTGGGAGATGTTTTAACTCAAAGGGAACAAAATAGAAAAGTTATCTTCAATTCATGCACAGACCACATATACCTTTATCATTTGAAGGAAATGTTCATTGTTTTGATATATCTAATTTAGTCTTCTTCTTTGGGGACTTGGATGCTAGAACACAGTGTTCTTAGAGTGAAAATTAGTTAGAGTCTGTGCTGTGACTATTTTACTCTGAATTTTGTGTTGGAGAGGTGGACAAAGACTTTTCCCTGCTATAAAAATCATCCACAAAAATTGATGGTGAGAAATTAAGGATTAGGTCCTTATGGTAGAAGATGTATCTCCCTTGTTTTAGTCCCAGATTAATATAAGAATATATTTATGAGAATAGGTGTTCTTGTCTCCTATTTATCTGCCCTTAGTACCCTTATTAGATATTGATGAATACACTCACAGTCACTTTGTACAAATAAAGAAAAAATAAAATTATATATATATATATACACACACATCCTGTATTGCAAGAAATATGTGTGTGTACAGTCCTATATATTCCTATTGATACAGAGACATTCCTTTCCTCAAAGAACTTCATGCTCTTGTGAGAAGTCCCACTCCATCTTTCTCACAGGCTCCCTTCAGGTACTAGAAGGCTGTTATTAGGTCACTCCAGAGCCTTCTCTTCTCCAGGCTGAAAAAACAAAATTCTGGCATCTTCTCCTCATAGGAGAGGTGCTCCAGCCCTCTCATCATCTTGTTGGCCCTCCTGTGGACTTGCTCCAACAGATCCATGTCCTTCCTGTGCTGGGGATCCCAGAGCTGGATGTAGCACTGCAGGTGGGGTCTCACCAGAGCAGAGCAGAGGGGCAGAATCCCTCCCTTGCCCAGCTGGCACATTGCTTTTGGTGCAATCCAGGATGTGACTGACTTTCTGGGCTGTGAGTGCACATGGCCAGTTCATGTCCAGCCTTTCAACGACCAGCACCCCCAAGTCCTTCTTAGCAGGGCTGCTTTTGATCTGTTCATCCCCAGCCTGTGTTACTACAGGGGAATGCCCCAAGGTGCAGTACCTTGCACTTGGTCTTGGTAAATATCATGAGATTCCCAAGGACCCACTTCTTGAGGTTTTCCAGGTCTCTCTGGATGGCATCACATTCTTCAAGTGTGTCAACTGCACCACTCAGCTTGGTGTCGTCAGCAAATTTGCTGAGGGTTCACTCAATCCCTTCATCTATGTCATTAACAAAGGTAACAAATAGTACTGGTACCAATACAGGTCCCTGAGGGACACCACTTGTCACTGATGTCCATCGGGACGCTGAGCCATTTACCACTACCCTCTGGATGTGACCATCCAACCACATTCTTATCCATTTAACAGTCCCCTCATCAAATCCATTTCTCCCCAGTTTAGAGAGAAGGATGTAGGATGTGGATAACTTGAAAATATTGGGATAAGACTCAGTGAAGTAAATAAAAAACCAAGACTAAGAATAAAATGAGAGGAGAGAGAGATCACAGATAAAATGATAAGGGATACAGCCCACTGCAGTGCTGTAGCATATGCCCATATTAACAGTTAGCACAGGGAATTACTTGTTGATCTGTAGAGAGAAATAAGTAGTGCTGAGGACCAGACAACTACCTACCTATATGTGTTGGGTTTTTTTTTCCTTCAGAGTACTTCTGGGCTGATGGTCAGAATCTCCATTAGTGATTGATTTGAGCATGCTAGGCAAGGTCCCAAATTGCACTTTCCAGAAGACTTGCTGTTGAAAGGACTCCAGGTCATATACTCTTAAGACCACATCATAATGTGAATCAAAACCCAACAGATCACTCTTATATCTTCCTTTGGATCAGGTGTAAATTTGGAAAAATATTCCCCAGATGTTTTCCCTCATTGCTCTTTGCTTCTTATTGCAGGGAAATCTTAGAAAGCAGAAAATGTATCTTTTTAGATGAAACTAAACTGAAAGGTGCTTACAGACAGCAACTTCAGACCAGACTAGAGCTATTTCAAGGTCACTTTGTACTGTGCTGGGTCCTCAGCAACTTATTTCATTTCACAGAATGGCTCCTATTCCACTGTGCTCCTTGCTCCATGTGGATGTGTGGAAGACTTGCTTCTGGCAAGCACTCCTGGCACAGGCTGAACAGCTAATGTCAATGTATCCACAGAAAATAAAGTCTGTTTGGTTTGAATTGCAATAAATATCAACAAAATATTATTAAAATAACTAAAACAATCCTAGGAAAAGAAGACAAAACAGATTTCGATACCAATACTGTCTTCGAATTTGTAGGCCAAAAAAACCACTTCTGTTTGTCATCATGTTTTTTATGATGACAATAAGTCATCAAGTGTTGCTGACAATATTATTTGCACTCATTCTAAATATGAACGAGTTTGTAAATAGCTCAAGAACAGAATTTGACCTTGGGCTGTAGAAGAGTTGTGAATGAGTGAAATATGTCACCAGCGTGCCTAAAAATAAGAAAGAAAATAGAATACGGAATTTTTAAGTGACAATGATTGATATGTATACATCTCTATGAAAATAAATGAGCTAGAGTTTTCTAAACACTGGCAAAAGTGAATTGATAATAAATAATGAGGAAAAAGAATTGACTAAATATTTAAAAATTAGAAAATTTGATGTAATAATTATTGTTCCGAAGGAGGAATGTGAGACAAAAACAAAGTAGCTTTGTATGGAGTCCAGAACTTGATCCAAAGCCTTTGAAGTCAGCAGGAAGCCACTGGCTTCCACACACTTTTTGGCAGCCTTGTACTGTACTCTCAGTGGGAGAAATCTGGCACATCTCTCAGTTGCTCCATAACTCAGTCCCAGGCTTACAGTACTGCTTAATCAGTTCATTCCTTTACCCATCTTCCTAAATTAATCTCATGACAATCCATTTTATAGACTCTTTCTGACCTCTCTAATCATGATGGTGCTTGTAACCTAAATGATGATTTGAATAAGATTCCCCTGTATTTGTCTTTCCTCCCCAGAGCGGAGAACATTTGCCAGGGTCAGCAATAAAAGAGAGCAACTTACTGGGGAAAGTGATTTCTGTAATATCACAGCTGTATCAATGAATCAGTTAACTTTTTTAAAGCAAATCTTTTGCTTATAGATTGTTACATTTCTGTCCATCTTACTTTTTGCTTCACATCCTGTCTCATAAGCTAAACATTTACCTCCTGCCTGACATTTCTGCCCTCAATTAAATCATCCCCCCTATTTTTTTCCAGAAATTTCAGGTCCTTGAGGAATATGCAAACCAAAAGGAGTAATAATATCTTCAGGTTGTCAAAGAAAGAGCTGGAGCTGTTCAGCAGAAGTGGCAGAAGAGCCAGGAGTGTTGCCACGCTGTGAGATCCACAGCTGAGAGATCATGGCTCTCTGTACCAGGGTATCCTGACAGCTCCCTTAGATCTACAGCCGTCCTGACAGGTGTAGCTTGTGCTCGCATAGGGTCTGCGAAAGCTGGACAGCCCTTCGACTGGCTGGGCCTCCATCCACATCATCACTTTTGGCTCTGAATCAACTACACAATAGCACAGCAATCCACATGATTTTAATAATCTGATAATTTTAGAGCAGTGAAGGCTTTGCTAAAACTGAAAGTACCAGTCTGGTGCTGGTCCATTGGTAAAACTGCAAACCTGAGAAATGTAAGAGATTCAAGCCAAACCAAACAAAAATAACCCACAGAAAAACAAAATCAAAACAGAGCTATGCTAAACAAAACAAGCAAAACAAACCAAAGCCCAAACTTTTACCCGTTTATTTATTTAATGTTGTTTAAAATATTTAAGGTGTAAGAAGCTTTTCACAGTAACTCATTTGTGCTCAGTATTTTTTAAAAATGATTTTTTTTTTATAATGAATGCTTATAATTACTTTATATTAGAATAAAAAATGTGATTTGGAGAGAAATAGGATTCATTTAATTTGCAAAACAGGATACATTATTTTTGGCATGGAATTTTGAGTGTGTAAATTCAGTACTTCATTACAGGGTTACTTTCACCTGATGGTACTGGTTTTATCTGTTCTGACTGACTTTTAGGACGGAAATATTTTTTTTCTGTTTCTTGTATTACCTCAGGATCTAACTAGTTCAATTTACAAAAGAAGGCAAAAGGGATGACTGAAAAAAGGAAAGGATTTGTTACTAGGTCTGTTGGGTATGTGTTTTTTGTTGGGTATATTTTTTTCGTTTAATAAACTGGAAGGCTTGGAAGATTATTTGACATTCATATGACAACACTGTATGGTTCTATGTTCTTATAGAGTAATCTGAACACGTGCAAAATTAGATGTGCAAATCAATGTCTGCTAAGTGAATTACCCAGTTCAAATAACTAGTACTGATGAACAATCACCCTAACAAAAACTTTTAGCTGGAGGAGCAAGTAGGATTACAAAAATGCAATTGTCATTGTTGTTAAAAATTAATTAGATACAGAGATTTCAAATTTAATAGGTGAATATATGAGCAAAATACAAGCAATCAAAATAAGAGAACAAATGAAGTTGTAGGAACATGGCTGCTGAGAGGTAAAAAATCCATATGTATATCACAGGAGTCATTGTAAACTAATGCACATGTATATGATACATAGGTAATATAAATTTAAACCATTTATTTTTTGGCTTTCAAATGTCAGAGAGGACTTTGACATCACTATTTCTCTTATAATTAATATAATTTGAAATATTTACCCTTTTCTTCTTTCTCCCATTGTTCTGATTCTCTCTTTGAAGAGAAACCATGCAAAACTTAATACTACTACTTGCTTGTATAAAGTGAATAAAATTACATGGTTTTTCTAAATTTCTTGAAAATATAACCTCATCTTACTTTAAAATATAGTTTATACATAGAGGTAAAGTAAATAACTTCTTTTTTTTTTTTTTTTTTTTTCTGTCATTTGAAAGGAAAAATTCCAGAGAACTTGTGGTTTTTTGGTCACAGAGATAAATTTATTTGGACTTTCAAATGTCAGATAATTGCAAAACAGATTTGTATCAGCTTGTGTTTAGAACCAGCTCAGGCTTATACAAACAGAAAAAAAACCCACCCTGCAGAGGTCACTGAGAATGTAGACACAAATTGTTCTAGAACTGCTCCTCTTAATTGTCTTAGATATCTTTGTAACCCACAGTATGGTAAAAGAACTATTTGATTGTGAAATTTATGTTAAATTGAAACAGTTAGTTGTTTTCTTTGTCAGAGCCAAAAATAAGAAACTGGGACAGGAGAAAATGCAGTAAAACCCTGACAACTTGTATTTCTCTTTTCTCTTAGCTGGTCCCAAGACTGATCCCTAAATTATAGCTGCACAGGTGATATCTAAAGTAAAACAAGCACAGAAATACAACTCCCCCTGCCCCCTGCCAAAAAAAAAAAAGAAAAAGGATAATAGTATTTCAATTACTGATAGTTCCTCTCAATCTTTGTTACCGCTTTCTTGTAAAAAAAAGCAAACAAAACATGGGAGAAAGAGAACAGAATTCTAGTGTTTCAGAAATAAAACTAGATGCAATTTGAGGCATACTTTCTTGGAGTCCATTACCTCTCAGTGAAAAGGTGGAAAAAGCAGACTTGTGGAAACCCTACAGATCCTGAGTACCATAATGGAGGAAGTTGTTTTTAAATAAGTCTTCATTAGAAAATAGTTAGTCTGGTAACGTCTAAATTTGAACAGCTAAATGAGTAGTAAAGAAAATAATAATTGGAGACATTCTGCCAAATAAATGCCTCAGATATGTTTCAGTCTGTTATGGGCTAGACAGTCATCGGACTTGTTTGGTCAGTCACAAGTTAATTGTAGGAATGGGACATGCTATCAAATAAAATTAGTACTGGTCTGTTAGCCACACCTTAATCAAAACAAAAGGACTCAATTAGTCTCCACTGTGATTTCCAATAGCATTTTAGGTCTATTTATTGCATTCTTGGGATAAAGATCAGAATTCTGATTAGAGATATCCTTTAGTAAATTATCAAATAATAAGACATTTATATATTAGTATATTAAAGCCTTACAATTTTGTTTAAGGTTTTGCTCAACTAACTCATGATGATAATTAATTTTAACAAGACTTTTCAGTAAATGAGGGATTTTCACCATGCAGAAAAGAAAGAACTAACTCCCTGAACAAATTCTGAAGTAGACATAAAACTTGAAGAAAGGTACCTGGAGTGTGAACACCATCTTACATTATTCCCTATAATACTTGAATCTGATGATTTGGAAATGTTTATTCCATATTTATCAGATTTGAATTTACTTCCATTTGAATTCCCCCTGTCATTGTCCCTTGCACAGTTCTGTACAATATCTCCAATGAGATTTTCTGAGTCTGCCATTTCCATCTGCAGCTCCTGGTGCAGGTTTTGGATGTTTGTTCCTGTTTTTGACTACGTGTAGTAACACGTAGGAAGAAGCAAATTTATAGCTTGTGGAGTGGAAGGATTGTGTCCTATCAATACTTATGGCCTCAGTAGTAAAGAGATTTAAGTAACCCTGCATGTAAATATTGGTTCACATGTTTTGCATCTGGTAAATTGTGTGGTGAAAAACAAAAAGCATCAGAGAATTATGTACACATATTTGTACACAGAAATAATACAAAAAATTGCTGTTCTTTCTACTACTGACAATAAATGAAATATATAAAATGTCCATAATTACTTTTCTAGTTATAAAAGAGCACATCTAGAGGATCTGGTTAAAAGATGCAACTACTAAAGGTGCTTAAATCTTTCTGTGACCCAGGGTTTCCATGGGTGTTCAAGATTGCTTGCCCTTGCAATAGAGATAATAATTTCCTTTTACTTGAGTGAAGTACATTAAAGCTCTTAGCACTTTTGAACTTGGGGCGTGAGTCTACATTTTAGGTGAACAGAGGAACAGAGAGCTTAAAAGGAAGCAATGACCAGAAAAGTGTGTGTTGAACTGCCTCAATAATTTCTTTTTTTTTTTTTATTATCTCAACCACATAGTTACCGCACTCCCCCCTCCAAAAAAAAAACAACAAACCCGAAAACCCACCAGAAAAAACAACACAGAAAGCCTGACTAATCAAAACTAATCTATCAAAACCAAATTCCATTTAGCTACATGTTACAGTGCAGATACTGCAACACGCGTATCAGACAACGAGGCCTATGGAAAGAAATATCTATGGACCGATTCTTGATAGCTGTTTCAGAGATGTTTATTTCTCCAGCCGCATGGCCGGAGCTCTGCCGAGGAACTGTTCCAGTCACGGGACCAAGGGTCCTTCTGCCCGCGCAGGGAACACAAACCAACCAACGGGAACGAGGCTGAGCAGGGGCAGGGAAGCCCCGTGTCTGTGCCCTCAGGGCCCCTCTCCCAGGGCTCCATGGCAGGGGGAGGGCCTCAACAGCTACAGAATGTACAGAGTACTGGGTTGTATTTCAAATGAATAAATGAATGACAACTCACTTCAGTTTTTCATTTAAGGCACGAAACTGCAATCCATGCTGGTACTTAACACTGAAGAAGTATCACTGAATTAATAGAATTGCCTGAGTGAATGCTATTCACAGCATGAATGAGGATTGTAAAATAATTTTAATCTTCTTGCAATGACCAAGTACTTCAGTCACGTCACTGAAAAATGTTTCTTATATATTAATTCTTTGGTGTTTCAAACCTAATTTTTTTGTATCTTACTCCTCTCTCATGACCTTTTTTTTAAAATCAGTAAGTAGTATATGTAAAGGCTTAAAAGAATAATGAAATTCTTATGCATTACATAAATAGCATTTTGAATAGTTATTTGATGCAGTAAATCCTTGGTCAATGAGTCCTAATTATTATTTTTAATTAAATACAAGATTATTACCTTTGATAGATTTAAAGTTTTGATAGTAAGATTTGGCAACTTCTCATCCTTCTGTTAATTCATTCTCCTAATTCAAAGGCCAGAAGCAACTTAATGACTCTTTTTCAAAGTCTAATAAGATACACTCTGAAGTTAATTTAATTTACTCGGTCTATAAGCAACATATCATTGTAGCTAAGCATTTTCATCAATGTACACCTAATGATTGAGTGGATCACCATAGGAAATTTTATTAACTTGACTACTGAATCCAACTCTAATCTAGTTCCTTTGTCAATTTCATCTGTTATACCTAAAATATGTCTGAAATTATTTTAAAGATAATTATGTCTGGTTAGTAAAATAAGACCCCAAAATGCAGATTTTAGATTGTTTTTTCCCCTTTATTTGTTTTAGCTCATCTTTTTTTACCTATTTTGTAAGACTCATAAAGTAGTCAGATCTTGTATTGTATGAAGTAGCCACCACAGAGAAAAAAAATTGTTAAAGACACCTTATTCAATTCTGATGAGTACCCTCTCTGGTGATATTCTCCTTGTTTCTATTTTGATGATAAGTGAAAACAAAATTCACAATTATTGTTCATCTATATTCTCATGAGGAATGTCAAAGGAAGAGAAATGCTTACAAGTAATATTACCTTGTATAAATTTTATGTGCTCCAAAAGTTTTGTTGCTGCTGCTGAAGATAACCACACACCCTCCAGAGGAAAAGGGAATAATATTTCAAAAGTATATCAATGTATGCATTTAACACACAAAGGATATCTATTTGGCATTTGATAACATATTTTCATTCAAAATGTAAACATATTCTGCTTTATTATGAAGTTATTGTCTGGTTGTTCTTATTTATAGCCATCACAGAATCACAGCATGGGTGAGGTTGGAAGGGACCACAGCAGGTCATGTGGTTCAGCATCTCTGCTCCAGCATGGTCATCCCAGAGCACAATGCACAGGATTGTATCCAGATGGCTCTTGAAAGTCTCCGGTGAGGAAGGCTCTCCAAAACCTCTCTGGGCAATGTGTTCCAGTGTGCAGTCACTCACCCACATAATAAAGAAGTTCTTCCTCTCTAATTTAGTCATATTAAGTCTGGAAGGTTGTGGGGACAGTGTCATAACTGACTGTACACACTGGAACACTGTGAAAGTTCCTTCAAATATTTGGCATGGTGTAAAGCACCTGAGTTTCACTATAGTTCTTTTTCTGTTACTCTCAATCTTTTTCTGTCGATCTTGTCTATATTGAAATATATCTGTCTGAGAGAAAGTTGTAAGCAGGACATAAAAAAAAAGAAGATAATTTATTTAATGTATTTATGTCTGCCCCTTTTAATGAACAGGTATCAGTTTACTAAATATTTGTTGAAACAAACTTGAAATTGTAGTTATTCTGATCTTTCAAACTAGTCTCATGAAAACATCAAATAGCAACATACTTTTGTAAGGATTGATACAATATGAGGTTTAAAAAAAGGCCAGGTGGAATTTTTAGTACTGTCCTTGGCTGTCCTCTGTTGAGGGTAGTAAACTCAAAAAAAAAAAAAAAAAAGGAAGTGGTATAGTATGTTTTAAAGAGCAAAACTCGATATCGTAATGCTGTTAGTAACTACAACTTGTCTCATGCAAGAGTCAAGAACAACCTATAGAAATTAGTCCACTGTATAAAATAATTAACATTTCTGCATTAAGGTTCAGGGGTCAGTGTACAGAAGGATTTAAAATGAGATGTACATATCATCTTACTGGACAGGAAAGTACACACTGCTGTTATTGGATATTGAATCACCAGCATGGAAGTTGCACTCACCTGGTCTGCCAATAGTAATTTTTTAAAAAAGTCAATGTTTAGTAGAGCTGAAGGAGATGAAATGGTAAAAATGCCTCCCATTGCCAAAGGAAAGAAAAGAACAGGTTTATTGTAAAAAAGACCCAAGCAAACGAAAAAAAACAGGAGAAGAAGTTGGCTGGGAGGATGGAAAAGTGAAAATGGAGAAACAGAAAGGCTAAGTTATTGATATACTGATATCCCAATATGGGAATAAACATTTTTGACTTGTTCCTGAATGAGAAGAAAACAGAAAGTTTGTCTCTGCCTAGAAGTGAGGGAAAAAAACATATCAAAAGGAAGATAGGCCATAATGATGTCACACACGCAGACTGAGGGTCTTTAAAAGCTTTGTGGGCATCTTTCAGTGCAGTACTATATTGGAATACTGGGATCACAGCTGAATGAGACAGCTCCAGAACAGGAAGAGACCCAGCCACATTTGTACAACTTCATAAATAGTGCTACTGGAAAATACTAAGCCTACTCTTTCCTTGTTTTATACATCCCTCTACCATCTCTGCATTTCTTCTACCAAATTAAAAATAAACTTACAGCTTTGTACCTACCTTTTGCAGGAGAAAAAATGATCTGCTAAAAAAATTAAAGAAAAGGGGACAAAAAAGAGGAAAAAAGGCATTTTGTTCCCTGTCCCATTTATAACAAATCTAACACTCTCATACAGAGGCTGCCAGACTCAAATTTTTTGTGAAGGTTGCAAGTCTCTTTTCTGTGGTCAAAGCTGTGAACAGATGCACAAAAGGAGAAGACAGACATTTAAGAGTCACAAGGAAGGAATAGATACAGGGAAATTTTTAAACCTGAGATACTCCTACTGTGCAGCCAAATTCACTGCCAATAATCCACAGATGTACAGCACATGGGTGTGCAAAGCTGTGACTGTTAGAGGTGTGAAAGGAGTTCTTAGTATGTTTATTGAATAGCAAACGTACCCATCTGTTCTGCTGAAATACGTAAGATCTGTATCTAAAATCTCATACGTTTGGAAAGTTAACATTTCTGGGGAGTGACATAACAGAGGCAACAAGGTGTGCTCCCTGATACTGACATGGGTAAACTTATTCAGTATCCAAAAGTAAATAGTCAGGGCTTATAAGAACCAGTTGCGCATTTTTTCTCACTTATGTTTCTGTCATGTTATTTCCTGTCTCTTCAATTTCAGCCTGCGTTATCTTTGCAGGGCAGAGCAGCAACATATGTGGCCAAACACCTCTTTTGGGTATTATGAACAATGGCAAGGAAATTGAACAACAGTCCCCATGGTAGATATTTATGGAATAGTGAGTACAAAATGGAAGGTTCTTTATAATTTAACAACTATTGGATATCTTGAGGTTTGAATAAATAGCAAGAAACATTATGAACACACCTCTTTGATTTAGGACCCTGAAATTTCCTTCACAAAACAAGATGGCACTGCAGATCACCCAAAAAAGAAAAAAAAAAGTGCTCCAAGCCAGGTGAATCTGGGACTCAATTTTTTTCCATAGAGCAGCTACCTCAGTTCACTACACCTCTGAATCTGAGTAGGTGCACAGCTCTTGTCTAAGTCTCATTGCTACCAGTAAGGAGGGGAACAGATACATAAGTTCCCTAGGGCTCAATCACACAGATATTTCTTGAGCACAACTTATATATACGTATATAGTCATTTTATAGGAAATCCTATTATAACCATAGATCTTCACTGAGATCATAATAGAGCACTCACCAAAACCAGGGATAACGGCATTAATTGTTCTCCATCATTCAACTGGAATTCCGCCCTTCCAGAAAAGGAGGCTTCAGCTGTGAAAAAGCTATACACTACGTGTTTTCTAGAAGGGCTGTATCTTGTTCTCCTTTCATAGTTTTAAAGTTGTCCTAGAGAACAGCAAAGAATGTAGTGTTTACAGGGAGACCAGCATGCAAAAATTATCATGGCACTAGATTAATGGGGAGAAAGCAGAGTTCTTAGTCTTTCACATCTGTGACCAGTTTCATTTATACATTTAAAATTAATCACTTAATTAAATTTATTAACAATATTAAGAACAAAACCAACAACAACAAATAAGAATAATAGTAACAATAATAATTTAAAAAATTCATCTTCCCCCCTGTATACAGGTAATTTTGGAAGCAGGATTCCCATATCTCAGTTCAATTTCCAAACCACCAGGTTAACACAGTTGCATCTCCTGTTAGATGAGTGCAGTGGAGTGTACTGCCATCTCTTAGATATAACTTTTCATTTTAAAAGTGAATTTTGCTCCCTGTTATATACAATGACAAAATGAAATTAGGAGCAAGAATTCTGGAACAATTTTGAAGCCTGAATGGCCCTAATCAATATATAACTGAGAAGTGCTTTCTTCCTCTATGCTTTAGGGTAAAAAGCTCACATCCCCACCCTCTTCCCCACCCCAGAATCTTTATCTTTCTCACATAAGATTGATATCAGACAAAAAACAAAATCGCTAGTGATTTTGTCTCATAATGATTGTAACTACACTTTTCAGAAAAAAATCTTGACTCGTGATTTGTTTTTCTCCTACTAATTTTACTTTCCATGTGAATTGTTCTCATTTGACAAAGTGATAGGAAATGATTTTTGTAGTTTTTGAGGCTGCACAGAGATACCAGGTTTCTTTCAAAAGAAATAATAGAACTGGATCAATGCTATGCTTATTGTCATTTTGTTAGCAATACTGAAAGGTCACAAAACAATGGAAGTTAGGAGCACGGTGCTCAAATCAGACATCTGGAAAATGTGGCATGAACCTGCTCTGTGTAGTCTTCATTTATTCACTATTTGTGTCCAGTAAAATAAGAACTTTTGATGCTGCCAGGTCTCATGACTTTTTCCCCAAGAAATCTTCCACCCACACTGCAAGAGTGAAGCTTTGTGCTAAAAATTAGTTACTATGAAGTTTCACTCTAAAAAGTACTTGATCAAATTGAAATTAGAGAGGCTGAAATGGAAAATCAGACATAGTTAAAACAGGGAGATTGACAACCTGCTACTGGGAAAAATATTTTAATCTGTAAGATCAGTAAAGGGGGCCTAAAGGCAAAAGAAAGATGTCAGTATTGGAGTTGCATATAATCTCTCCAACCAGTGGCCAGTGTGACTCTGTAGGAGCTTACAAAATGGAAATACATTTGCAGCCTTGGGCACTGAAAACAGTGTACTCGTACTGACCTGCAGGTTGCACTAAAAATCATCTGTGGTTATCTGTAACTCTTTCCTACAGCAGAGACATGAAAATGTTGCAACTGAAATCAAGAGGCAGTAAGTAATTCATTGGAAATTTGTGATATTCATATTTTTCACACAATTTGTTTTATAATATTCAGACTATCAATAGAAAACACTGAAGGGAGACATTTGTTTCGGAAATACCTCTTCATTAAAGTATAGTGGTCCCTTGCATTCATTGCTACTATAGTTTTCTTCATTATTCAATAGCACTTTCAATCCCCATGTGTGTGACTTTCATTATTATGGATCATTTTTCCTTAGGATGTGTGATTTAATTTTAATGCAGAAGTCTAAATCAAAATCCTTTGCTATTTAGTGGCTCTCTGGTGTAATAAAAGAGAGTAAGGCTTAGCCCTCTGCTTTTGTGCTCAGAAGCATTTTGCCATGTATTTGAATTATGATAAAATCAATTGGAAGATCCTGACAGTGAAAAGTAGGAAGAAAGTTTCCGTATATAAAGCTGGAGAATAATTACAGCTTTTTTTTTTCCCAGCGCAAAAATGCTGCAGGCAAATAGCTTGTTAATTCAGCATCTATCACCATTTAACCTTGTTTGTCCTCTTGTTGATAAAATAACACAATTAAAAGGCTTTCCCTTTGAATTATCAGTGTCTGAAGTTAAAATGGCCTGTATTTTATGAAAGCTGTGTTCTCTGTTAGTTCCAAAAAGACATGTCTGAATTGTTCTCTGAGGCTTGTTCAGTCTTAGCATCTCTGGGACTGTGGCACCAATGAAAGCTTTTCTCTTTCTGGCACACAGCCAAAGTGAGCCATGATCTAATACTGCAAATTATTTTTTTTACTTTTGCACTGGGGAACTACTGTGTTAAAAGCTAGCTTCCTTTCCTAGCTCCAGGAGAGTGAGGCACAGACAGGTGTAGCCCCTTTGATTGCACTGAAACCAGTCTCAAGGCCCTCCACAGTCGATGCTTCAGTGCACAAGCATGAAGGAGAACGAGCACATTTTTCCCTACTCTCCATTTTTAAACTATGGCCTAATCAGCAGCTTCACAAAATTGTCCTGGCTTGTGAATAATTTTTTTCTCTGTCTGAATACAAAGCTGAATACATGGGAAATTACAGCACTGAAAGAATCATGTCATTTTAATCCAGGTGCTGTCTGTCAGTCCTGGCATGATCTTGAGACTGAAATTCAAGAAATACAATTGGTGTTAAAAAAAATCACACTTCAATATAGGTAATGTTAAGCAAAAAATACTTGATCTAGGGCTTTTTGCCATAGAAGATGAATATTCTCCCTGATTTTTTTTCTATCACTTCCCACCACAGCCAAAGAAGAGGGAAGGGATGTGGAAAAAAGATTTACCTGTTGAAAATTCTTTGGGAATGTCATGAAACATGGAAACAGTGTTATCTGCAATGTGGGAAAATAAATTTTCTATTTTATTATATTTGCCTCAGGTTTTCCTGCTGTCTTCATGCCAGTTCACCTTAAGCCGGTGCATACAGCTGAGCAGCTGACAATTCCCCATTTCTAAAGGTATTCCTGCTGCTGGTCCTGTTGCTGTTCCAAATGATGGTCAATGCTTTCACTGTAAAGAGTTTCCCAAATTGAAACTTAATACCTGATATTTGTTAGGGGCTTTTTCCTGTCTATAAGCTTAAATGATCCTCTGAGACCTCTGCAACATACACTACTCTATGCTAGAAGCCTGTCATTTCTCAGGAGAAAAGCAAGGTTGACTGGATTCAGGAGGTGGTTGAGTGCAGTAATTTGTTCAGTTTTGTGTCAGGGGGGATCTTGCTGTTGGGTAGTGGGGTCTGGTTTTTTAACTCTATCCCTGACACCCTTGCCTGGTGTGATGAAATGTTGGAGGTAGTACACATTTCTGCAGGGTGATGACAAAAGCCATTGTTGATGATTTAATGCCAGTTTTGTGATAGAATAGATGACATCATGCAAAAAATGCTATGAAGAATCAGCTCCTGCTATATTACAAAATAGTTGCGTAGCTGAGCCTTTTCCTAGCTGAAGTTCTTCTGCCTGAGAGTAGGGTTGAAAACTAGCTCTGATGTGATGTTCTTTGCTGTCTGCTCTCCCCTGCAGTATGCTACTGTTTTCCACTTTTGATGTTTGTCACTTTCTCACTGTCATGAGTGTGTTTCTGGGAGGATGAAGTAAAGTGAACCACAGGTTGCCTCACTGTGCCCTTCCCACCAAACTTCATAATCAAACTCGGATTGACCCACAATCAGACAAGATGAAGAGCTCTACTTGGGTTTCAGAAGCCAGCTTTTGTCCCTGCTTTGACCTCTAAAGCTCTCTATCACTTCTGTCCCTTATTCTGAACATTAGAAGTATGGTTTAAACTATTAGGTTCTTTGGCTTCATGTCGTCCTTTCACCCCAGTTGATTCAAGACATCATTTTACATTTAATCTTGAGAGTCATGAGTTTGTCTTTTCCCTGTGCTGTCTGCCAGCCCTCTCAGCACTCATGGATGCAAATGTATTAAATGTAGATTTTATAGCTAATATTGATATTAGGTCAACACTGTGCCAAAGGAATACCCTGATGAAAATAAATCAGAATAGTTTCAAGGAAGGTCTTCCTTTTCTCCCGTTGGGAGCTGACTGTTTCACAGTTTCAACCCTTCCTGTTCATCTGACAGAATGGTCATGGACCAGACATTTCTTGGATGTGTGAGAGAGTCACAGAGAACAGAGACAGAGAAACTGTTCTGAATATCTCTCTCCAAGCTGAAAAATGTTTGGTTCAAATTGCTACTGCTTTATAGCCTGTCATAGGCACTCACTCAGTTATTAGGAATGCCATGAATACTTTATAGTCATACCAGAGTTGCCTAGAACAGAATATCTGTTTTTCTAAGGATGGTTTTTTGGTTGATTTGTTGGTTTGGGTGGTTTTTTTTTGGTTCTCTTTGTTTGTTTTTTCTTTTACTGAAGAATTTAAAATCAGAAATAATATATTTTTATCTTCAGAAAGGACATTTTAGAGGTTCTCATTCTTAGTTACTCAGACAGGAAATCAACCACGGAATGCCATCTCCCTCTTCAAACAAGAAAAAACAGTGCAATATGAAAAATGTCATGATTTTTATCGTATGCTCCTGCTGATTGATCCTCTGAGAAAAAAGACACTGTAGTCAAATTATAAATAAAAAGAAACAGACCAGTATCATATACAGTGTAAATATTTTTTAATTTATATTTCAGAATTTATATTTATATTTCTATTATATGTTTTAATTTATATTTCAGAAGGAAACAGATGCTTCTCAATTTCAAAAAATCTTGAGATCTAATTTTCTGTCAGATAATAAATTAAATGGAAATAATTAATACGTTATTCCCATTTTTAATTCATTCCTATCTTGCACTAGGGGTTCCATTTAATTTTTAACCTTCTAGGTCAGTTCTGGAGCAGGATTAAAATGCTTTTAAGAAGTGTAATCCTACCAGCTCACAAGAATGTGGATTCTCTCTTCACATAGTGTTATCTCTTCTTGCCTGCTTCACTTAAACATCTTGGAAATGGTGTCAGAATTGATGTATTCATGGATGTTGACAGGTGATAGGTGCTAGGGGAGTAAATATGTCCTCCAGGCTTTATCTACTGCAGAATACTCTTCAAGCCACCAAGGCAATGATACAATCCATGGGGCCATGTGTAAGGACCAGCCAGCAGAAGAATAGCTCATCTCCAGGGTCTGTCATTACTAAGAATGAATGTTTGTATCTAGATTTTTATGAAGCCTAGTATTTACCAGCCTGGATGGCCTTTGAAAGTAAGTAAACTTTCATAAATCATGTGAAGAGTTCAGAACAGGGGCATTCTCTAGTCCTCGTACAATATCTGTATTCTATGTCTTTAAATTAAAAAAAAAAAAAAAAAAAAAAAAAAAGGAGACCTCTTTTCTTGCTTTCATTTTCCCAAGCTTTTGTCGGTGCTTTCAGAATGCATCTGCACTCTAAGACAACACCCTGTCCTCATTTCTACACATTGTTTGTGTACCAGGCTCAGAACTGCCATTTCAAATCATAGTACATTGATCTTTAATGTTCTTTTAATTTAGGCTAAAGATGCAGAAATCTTAGCTCAGTTAGGCTGTATGCTGACCTGCATCTGAACTTCTTACCAGCTGCTCTTAGGTCTCTGACAATGATTCTTTTTTTAAAACCACAATTAAAAAAAAAAAATACATTCTAGGCTGTTTTTAATTATGTTTTAACATTATTATTGTTCAGTCACTTACAAATATGAGCTTTCAAAAAGGTTGTAAGGGACATGGGATTTAAACAGATGCAATAATCTCACTTACTTCTGTCTCATTCGCTCTTTAGATCTATTGCTGTTATCTGATTTACTAAGACATAGCAGCTGGTATGGCCTTTTTGAGCTCGCTCTGCAAGATTAAATTCTACCACCTTGACCTAGCATAAATACTGAGAAGTGGCACAGGGCAGGTTTATCATGGGATCTGGTGCATGAAATTAATGCTGGAAAGTAGGATAACAGAGTGACGGTGACATGGATGTGTCGGTCTGGATAATCCTGGAGTTCTGGAAGAGGGGAAAAGTTCAGTAAGACAGCATTACCTTACTGAGTATTGCAAAAGGAAGTAATGTGTTCCCACATAAGCTGTTTGGGGCAGAGAAGATCAGCAGGAGTAGGATAGTGCCATGTTTAAAAATGATTGATATGCTCTCAGAAATGAGCTTCTGCATTCCTCTTCTCAGCCTGACGTTACAGTTTGGACTTAGTTCAGTTAGCAAAAGAATAGAAATTCTCCTGAAAAAGTTGGAGCAGTGAAACTGGAAGCTGGTCCTGTGATATCAATAAATGAAGCTCCCTTCACTGGATATTTTAAGCAAGCATAGACTGCAGAAATAACTCTTTCTTCTTTTTTTTTTTTTAACCAGAAAGTATGACTAAAAATGAGAGTATTTTTAGTATACTCCTATTATTCTTGCAGAGCCAATTTTAGCTTAACCTTCTCCTTCTGAAGCATGATGGAAAGCTGCAAAAACTGTTGTGTTCTTGGTTTCATTCCCAATGGCATACTGGCATACTACTTTCACAAGACTGCCTTGAGCAGTATTCTGTAAACTAAACGATGATTATGTGTATATGAGCACTGGGCCAATAAAGCACAGAATTTGCTATTCACTTTTATGATTGCTGCGTGGCATCTCTTTCTGTTAAGGAAAATAGGCATCTTTTTATATTAACATGCTGAAGAAAATAAAAATCAAATCAAAAATCTCTGTGTATGAATATGCACACAAACAGAGTTTAAATTAATCATAAAATCTTTGGTGGATGCAAGCAAAAAGGAATGATTTGGCTGCTTTAGTACTATAAAATTTAAGGTACTAATTTATTTCCAAACTGGAATTTTGCTGTTTGTTCAAACTAGACACTGTAACTCCTAATAAAATAATAATTTGGTCTGCAGTAAATGTCATTCTGTAGTTCTGTTCAGAGTGTAGGCTCCTAAGGGGCAAAATAGACTCAATTTTAAAAAAGAAAATTTACAAAAAAACCCCACCTATAACAGATGCTCTAGCATATGGCTGGATTTTAAGTGAGTGCATAGTTGAGCACAGAAAATAAATAAGGGCATGACAAGACCCTCCCCCCCTCTTCCTTTTGCCCCATAGATACACTAATCACATGGTCACCAGATGGCATATACAGAACTTTGAATGCAGTACAATATTTATAGCCACCAATTTGCGGCCTTAAAATCAGAATATTAAACTGTTTATTTCATATGGCTGAAAAGAGGCACTTTATTGCTGTTTATTTTTGTTGTCATTACTACTGAGAGCCCAGGAAAGGACTGGTTTGTACAACTGAAGTGGGTAGCTATGCCTTAAAATTGCCTCAGTGTTCTTGAAGCCTTGGTGAAGAGAGCAAAGCCAGTTGTAAAGTTGGTTGTAAATTAGTCTGGGAACCTCTACCACCTTAATGTATTCTTATATTGCACTAGACATTCCATTTAATTTTTAAACTTCTAGGTCAGTTCTGGAAAAGGATCAAGATGCTTCCAAGAAATATAGTCCTACCAGCTCATAAGAACATGGATTCTCTCTTCTCATAATGTTATTCCTAGTTTAAAATCTTGTTTGAAAAACACTGGACTTAATTTTGTTGCAGAGCTGGGGAAACTTGATCATCTCCCTACTGTGTCACAGGACCTCCAAGGGCAAGTACGGCAAGGGTGGCTTTGCTCCTGACCCTGCCATCATCATTATCCCCATGTCCCTCTCAGGTGGAGAGGATCACACTGCACAGAAGCCCCTCCAGTGCTGAGGTAGCATCTGGATCCTATGGCACTTTCCCCCAAAGTCTGATTTTCTCCCCAATCATTACAGGAGCAGCAGCCGTGCTGGATGCCAAAATGTGTTATTTGCTCTTACTATTGGAGGCCACAAGAGGGAGAAGAAGATAACGAAGCCACAGCACGAGCGGTTGCGTGCTCCAAATCCTTTTTGAGCTGCATAAAGTCTGTCTGCTCCTCCAGCTTCCTGGGTTCAAGTAAACAATCATTAAGCTTTCAAAATCTGAACATCAGAAAATTACAACTGAAAGGTAAATGAAAATGACATTGGAGCAATGTTCGCCTTTATGTTGTACCATACCCTAACTGACAAGGACAGAATATTTCTTCCCGAGATAATACTAAATGCTTCATCGAAAAGAATATTTATACTTTAATACAAATAGAAATCCAATTAAAGAGAGCACATTTCTGCCTGGAACACGTTTACAAAAAAACAGTGTGTAAGTTTTTCCTCGATAGGAGGTACTGCAGAAGCTTGCATAGATTTTGGGGGTTTTGAGCCTTTATACATTGAAAGAAAAATACTCAGTTTCTTTTGTGGGCGTTCTTTTATATATGAAGAAACTGATAATACATATTCTGACTATTTTAAGGAAATTAATTTGCTTTACAGCACAAACTTCTCAGATGCAGTTGTATTAAAAAAATTACAATATCATTATGAGTATGTAGACTTGTGAAAGCAAAATGTAGGAAATGTATAGTGTTTCTACTAGACACTGTATCAGCCCTGCTATTATTAAAAAGCCCAGAATTATAAAGCTTTATTATCACCTTTTAGAGTGTTTATGTAACCCTACTCATGAGCTTACACTGTCAACTAGAGGCCTTTAGTGAACTCACTGTTTAACAACATTTCTGAAGAAAATGTGTAAAGATGATGTCTAAAACATATTATTCTGGGCTATAAAATAGCCTTTCACTTTCTTCCTTTTACTTTATTATTTGAACGTAAAAGCAGCTTTCTATTTCAGAAAGATACCCTTATCTGTGAGACCACTGCTGCCACAAAGAGTGCAGTCAGGGCTAGACAGATCATGAACTTATTAAGGGGATGGCAAGGAGCCTTGGTCTCCCTTTTTCCTGAGGAAAGCCAGTTTTGCAGTCCCATGTCATGTAGCATAGAGCCACATACACATCTAATTAGACATGTATATAGAGCAATCTTTGGGCTTGACTCTTTAATCCCAAAGAACATAAGCAGTCTTTTTTTCCCAGCTCACCTTTTGGCTGTCACCTACAGTACTTTTTTAGAGTCAGTCACGAGCCCTTGAACAGCCATCTGAATGATGCACACACAGGTGGAATATTGATGAGATGAAGTGCACACATCTGATGTAGAAGTTAGATGGGCCATTTTTCATTTCTAAAGTGGTCTGCAAATATTAAGGGTCATTAAAATGAAATAAAAATAAATTTGTCTTTATGGATTGCTGCTCCTTTATGTCCCAGTCTTGAAAAGAGCTTCATGTAGGCAGGCAATTTTGTTTAAGTACAGCTTGTTTGCTGACTACTTGCAAGATTATAGATTTCAATGATGTGAAAATGTCAATACACATTTCCCGCTTTTGCCTTGGAAATGATTTTTTTTTCAGTCAAAGCAATTATTTACTTTCTTTAACAAAATGTAAGACTGAGTTTTTCTGCTCATGAGTGAAGCTGTCAAGTTATGCTACTTACTTGGGTGAACTTGTCCATGAAGAAAAAGATACATGAAGAACTCCTCAAGAGAGAAGAGTAGTTTCTTTCTGGTAAGAGCAATGGATGCAGACAGAGGACACTGTACCAGATCACTTATATCCCTACTCTTTTTTCAGTGAAAAACGAAATATAGTGACAGAAATATTTCAATATTAACTTTTCTTTTTTTAAACAAGTTATTTATTTAAGGAAGACGGGAGGGAATTTTGTTACTTTTCTCGTGGAACCTTTTATGAATTGAACTTATTTGTGGCTATACAGCTTATAAAGAAATCTCTGTTTAATGTCCATGATCTAAGTAAAATCTCACATAAATGAGACAGAGACCCATAATACTCCTCAAATTTCAGTTTTTCCAGGGCCAACCGCACTATTTGTTTTTTATAGGCTTGGTAGATATACAGGGCTGAAATTTTCTTGCTCACTGTCAACTGTAAATAATAATTTGTAAAAGTGTCATAGATTTTCTTTTTACATATTTATCCTGCTATGAATGAGAAACAGAATATATACAGTCTGTAAATATAATGAGGGGGATAAAGTTCACTGTCTGCATATAATTAAAGTCAGTGTTATTTTTTTACACAAGTGTTTCCATCTCAAGGAAAGGAAATATTTTTCGTTAGATGATGCTTACAATTTGGAGCTGTTTTTTAAGGAGTATAGAAGGAGAGAGAGGGAGACAGAGGAGCTATATTTTTATGGTAGGATGCATCCCTTTGACTCTGCATAAACTCTGAGTGTTATTCTAACAAGGAAATGCTCATATCTTTGTATGGCAAGTGAATTTGCTTATCTGAACTGCAGGCACTCAAACTAGAACCAAAGGTTTGAGACAAATGCTTGCGTACTTCAGTACCTCCTCTCCAGCACTAGCAGCCCTCAGCAGCTGCTCACTACCTGTGTGCTGGGCTGGTCACTGCCCTCTTCCCATGAGCAGGAGGAAAAGCACAGAAACAGAACCTTAGAAACCATTCACTGTTTAGCCTATAAACACCCATGATGAAGCAATCTTCTATGTCAATTACATTTAGTGAATTCTATTTAATATCTGTTTACCAAATATTTTAGATAATTTCTAATAGTTTTTATGGCAGACCCTCCCGTGTCAGAAAGACCTTAGATTTTACCCGTATAATATCCTTGCCTTCCTGACTGTACTATTCAACATCTTTCCTTTGTTCATGTTTTACAGAGCTGGCAGAGCATAGAAATAGTTCAAATTAATCAAAGAAACTTAATGCATCTCTATGGCTTAAAGGAATGTTTAAGGATCCAGCACTTTCCTCCTTAAATTTAAGAAATGAAGACTTACATTTATTTTTTCTTTAAAAGTTAGATGAAATTCTTGTTTCTGACTTGATTTTTCACAGAGGGTTTTCTGGTTTTTTTTTACCTTTCTGAGTCTTCATGAAATCTAGCCTTTAGGAGATTAGCCTCTCTCACAGTTTCTGAAATACACAGTATATTTTGTTTTAAAAATCTGACTTTACTATTACTCCAGTAAGTAGAGATTTATCTCCACATTTTCAGTTGAATAAAATGAGTTTAAAAAGCAACTTGCTTCAATAATTCTACTTCTGGAAGAGATATAGAAAACTATAATGGCAATTTGTATTACATATATTCAATGGGGCTATGATAAAATTGTTTATTGTATATCTGAGAAAGTTTGGGAAAAGTACAGTAGTGTGTGTAAGTCTTTAAAAGGCTAGTTTAACCCAATGTGCATTGTTCATGAAATGGACTCTCTTTAAATTTTAACTCTTAACTCTTAAAAAATAGAAAAAAGTCTGTTGTTGATACATGTTTTTCCAAAGTTTCCAAAATGGAACTTTTTATACTTTTCATACTGTAATTAGCTCTCTGTAGATATGAATGAGTCTTTGGGGAAATAAATGCATACCATTCTTGGGACTCATCAAGTATTTTTTTTCTCCTTCACCATTTCAATTTCAAAAAATGTTTTGGGGTCATGTATCACATAGTGCACACTTCTGACCACATAATACTTTTGTTTTCAATTATTGTTATTTCTGAGATTACCATAAGAAAAAGAGGATTCAACCCAGTCAATAGACTGATCTAAAATTTGTTAAAACAGTAGAAAATCTTGAAGTTTCTGCAGATAGTTTTGAAACAAACCAGGACTGAATGTTTTTGTCTTTAAAAGTTTAATTTAACTGCAGGTACTTCCTGTCTCCTTTCCGTTTAATTCCAAGTTGTGTACACAGGTTTTATAAGAAAAATAGAGACAGATATTGCTGGAACAATATTCAGCAGCTGTTGGCTTTTGATTGAGTAAGCCTTTTAAAAAAATGCTCTTCAGAATAAAATATTGTTATTTAATGTTAATGTTTAGACATGAACGGTATATTGCTGATAGTGGAGTAAGTCAGGGAATGCTATTGCACTCACTCCCATAGTTATTAGGAGCATTACGGATACTACCACTGGATGAAAGGACAGTGATCCAAACGATTTTCCTCTCTGGTTTTCTTCTGGATCCAAGTGACTCTTAAACTCTATAGCAGACACTATAGACGAATTGTTTCTACATGAAGTTGCTATATAAACTCTTATACTTCATATTTTTATTACATCTCATTCAAATGATCTTTTGCACCTTGAGTTTTTAATTTGATAAGCCATGACTAGCAGGAAGATTTTTCACTGTGTTTAAAGACATTTTCTTCCTCTTAACGTGATTAAGTATAAGATATTTTGCCTTTGCCCTCTCCAAGTTGTGCTGGAAGCAGATGTTAATATTTTATACACAATTTTCCTTAACCCATAATTGGCAATAAAGACAAAATAATGTAATGTTTCAAGATTCCTCAGTATTAACTAATTAAACCAGCAGCAGGCCTCGAGCATGGGACAATGGCAAACTTTCAGATGAATTAATTTTATGGAAGACCAGCTGAGTAATTGGACTCCAATTACAGGCTGTTTAGCTCCCTCATCACCTTCACATATAATTAAATTCAATTGGTTGATACAGCTTCTATTTTTATGAGGGCACTTACAAGCTTTTTGAACCCCACTGTGACTTTGGATCTAGGCCAATCAATTATTACTCATTTCTCTTTCAAATGGAAATTCTCTAGATTAGTCATATCTTGTATAATGCAGTGCTCGCATTTAAAAGATGTCTTTTACACATATTGCATCTGAGAAATTGACAAAGAGAAATGTTTATGGATATTTTTGTTCTACAAACAATATATAGGATGTAACTGAATATTTGTGGTTGATTTTGATGAGTGAAGGCCACGTGCTTTTATGAACAGTCTTGAGAGATATGTTGCTACATCTCTTGAGAGATATGATGATACACAGTGTATCGTTATATTTGCAAATGCCATGCTTGTTCACGTTACAAATAATTACTGAAATCACTCATTAGATCTAAATTTGTCTTTATTGGCATGTGAAAAGTAAGTCATTATGTATAGCTAGCTGAGAATCCCTTAGTAGTCTAGTTTTCCTTCTTTAATTCCTTTTCAAATTAAATTAAAACATGGTTACTAATTAAAACAAAAAATTAAAAAGCTAAAACCCCCTAAATTACTGCTTATCTAGAGAAAAATTTAACAGCCCCTGATCCATAGGTTGTTAAATAATATATCTAAAAGAAAGAAAAAATATGTCTATTTTGAGAATGCCAGGACTGTTTCTATCTTAAAGCACTTGGCTTTGAATTAGTCCATATTTTCAACTGCAAACAGAACATGAATTATGCTTGTAAAAAGAACAAGAAAAACGCTTGTAACGTTTCACCCATAACTAGTCTACAAGGAGATTAAACAAATGACTAGAACTGATATGGCACTTTTGCCTGTTCTTAGCATATTGCTTCCAGTGTATTTATTTCCAAAGAGAACAATATATCATCGTTAATAAAACAGGAAGCAGGGAAGCAATAGTGACATCAGTGATCTTTTCCAGCTCTACTGAGTGATCAATAAAGAAAAAGGCAGTGTCAAATATGAAATATTACTTTTCTTTAGACCTTTCAGTTAGGGAAATATCAAACCTATTTCTTCAATCCTTAAACTCTGGAGTTTGAATACAAGTCATTGATTAGCTATGTAAAAAATGACATTGAGACACACCAAATTACAACAAAGTTTCTATGAAACTGTGTTACTACTGATTGACTAGCAAAATAGAACATTCATGATTAATGGGTTTGTAATAAATACCAGAGAAGTAGTGTTCACTACCTTCTCTTTTGGGGTTTCATTTCCCAGAAGAGCAGAAAACTCACCTCTAAAAACAGCAGGAAGTTCTCCTCTTGGGCTTTTTTTTTCTCTTCCTCCCACAGAATTAAGATAGTATACACTAGAAGGTGACTACTTCAGATCTTCACTGCTTATTTTTGATTTTTTTTCCTGATTACTCTAACTGAAAAAAGAAATCCATATTCTGAACAAAGCCCCTGACCTTTTGTATAGGCACATGATATACAGGTGGAAAAAATACAATAAAAAGATTCCTGAGGAAAATGCTTTTCATTGTTTTAAAATGTGTGACCATCATATAAGATGTTATCAAAATATGTTATTTATGATAGTTGCTTTTACTATATTAGAATAAAGAAAACGTGGTAGAAATGTTAAAATGATGTAAAGTCCAGGTTTGTCTTTTGTTTGGTTGTTTTGCTTGCTTGCTTGCTTTTCTTTCTGAATATCTAAGGAGCCACTTTAAAAGAAACTAAGGAGTTCATGTATCAAATCAGTATTTTGATTTTTCCTGCAAGAATAAATGTTAAATTACTACCACTATTAATGTTGTAAGTAAAGGTAGAAAATGAATTTTTCATATATGCTTCCTGTTTCAGGAGCATTGCAGATGCTGTCATTTGGATTAAACAGGCTGTGATGATGTGTTTGGTGCCCCCAGTCTAACATGTCTATCCTCCATTAATCCAGTTGGTCCCCTTGATGTCACCACAAGTTCATTTATACTTTCTTTCTGCCGAGACACAGCATTTATGCAATAAAGAGCATAACTAATAAGATAGTATGGACCATTGCACTTCTAGGAGAGAGAAGAAAATTAGTAATGCTATCACAGACCTAATATCAACTCACTTGAGGTGGCAGTCAGGAAATAAAACTCTCTAGATATTTTTTTTTTTTTTTCCAAAAGCTGGATGTTTTAAATCACAGTGTTCATTAGACTTAGTCATAATTTCATCGTTTTGCTTCATCAAGTCTCTTTTTCCACGTGTTTTGAAATATGTTTTTCTTCCTAAGTGGGTTAACTGAGATCAGAACGCGCAATTGGGATTTCTTGCAGAGACAAAGTCAGAATCTATTAAGTTTAGAAGACAAACTGCACAGAGGGAAGGAAAGGAAAGACCTCATTCAGGGTATAATTTTACAGGATTTGTTATTCGTAAGTGAACAGCCACCTTTTCATGGATTTCTTTCTGAATAATGACAAGAATTAAAAAGAGAGTAAGTTGGTTCACCAGTACACTTACTCAGGAAATATAAACAGGTATTAGAGGTTTAGTAAAAACACCACCAGTACCACGAAGAGAAAAAAAGAAGCCCAGAAGGGGCATTTCCTACTACTTTTAGAGGTGAATTTTCTGTTCTTTTGGGAAATGAAACCCAAAATGTTCATGATCTGGCTCTGGCATGTATTGACCAAACCATAACCTCATTAATTCTTCTCCTGCCATCCAGAGTTTTTGTGTATCATTTTTTTTCCCCTTTCTTTTCCTAACTCATGACTAAGAGCATATACTGCACTTTGAGAAGCACTTTTAAATATAAGACAAAAAAAATCAAATCAGAAAGGCAAATTCCTTGCCTCCCCATCTGGTTTCTTTAGAAGTTAACCAGGAGGCACATTGTTCCTTTAATAATATTGCTGATCTTTAATGTTGACTCCCACTCTGCACAGCTTTGAACAATGCTAAATGAAGAAAACTTAATAAGAGAATCAAAATATGCATAGTCTGTATATTTAGAAGCATATAGCTTTCTGTTATGTAAATGAAAGGCACTTAAGTATGAGGCAAAACCCTCGTGATTGAATAGCTTTTAAGTTTAATCCCTGCAATACAGTGTATTGACAATGCAGCATGTTGCTTCTGTGGCTTCGAAGACACTTTAACTCCTAATCATTGATACCATCAGTGTTCCCCTCCAAAAACATTCCTCATATACAGTACAACAAAGAACAGTGTGTGCCCATGGCCTGAGCTTAACAAAGTCCATTGAGAAGGACGGCTTCCTGGGCAGAAAAGCACATCAATAACACAGTGGGAAGTGGCACCAACAGAAGGTAAACACAGGTCAGTCAGGGAAAGCTTAGTAGGTGGTGGGGCACAGATTTTCACATACAATGAAGGGAATGACATCAGAGAGATTCATCTTTCTCTGTGCTTGAATTCTCAGTTATTAACTAAGGCATAACATCATACAGGACAACAAAGGCACAGAATCAGCCAGTTTTTGACTGCCTCACAGATGGCACTTAAATGTAGATTTCAGTGCTGCTGAGAGAATGACTGTGGCAATTGTGTTAGTTGAACTGTTCAGCTCAGGGAAAACAAAACAAAACAAAAAAAAGTGATGCATTAATGTTCTGGTTAAGTAAATATTATTCAGACATGTAAGCCACTAGGCTTACCCAGTTCTCTGTCATTATTTATTAGGTACATGTGAATGATGTATAAGAGTTTCAAATTCCCAAGCATAATTTTTCTGTCAAGGACTGGCAAAAAAATAATAAAAAATAGCTGTTTCATGTATGTGTATGTAGTTGCTTATATTTTATAGCTGAGCAGGAAATATTTTATTTATTTTAGATAGATTTAGCAAGAGATGAGTCTTCTTTACAAAAGAGGCTTTTCTTTGCCATGCCATATTAAAGTGTATTCATCTGTAACCCTTTTTATCTATGACCTTTTCCCTAATAGGGAAATTGTTAAGGAATAAGGAAGAAGTTAAATGGCACTCATATCAGACAGGAAGATGATTTTTACAAGCTGCTTTGATTATGAAGAGTGTTTATTTATGGAACTGTTCACAGATTTTTAATTCACTATCTTGATTTTGATTAGTGCTTTATACTGCAATTTTTAATTTTGCTCACAAAATTTAGACAAGAAATTTCTGTACATGAAACTTTTTGTACTTTTAAAACTTAAAAGGGTTTTGTAAATGCCATTGATTCTTTACTGCATTGGAATCTAAACTTTTTTGACTGTGCAATCATATAAAGAAAATTTTGAGCATGTACTACCAATGTATATACATTTGTGTTTGTCTTTATAATTTGTGCACACATACTACTATACTAGCATATTATATACATTATAAAACATGCATAAAATTAGATATTAAAAATAATGAGACAAAGATGAAATAAAAACCTGCTATTTTTAAAAATATATTTTATTTAATAATGATCCAAAAAAAATTTCCTCCTGCACCCCAGTGGATTGTCTTGTGCACTCCATTGGGTGCACACACACCACTTTGGAGACAACTTCCTTATTAACAATTTGCTGTCTAATAATTATCAATTATAAAAATCTAAAACTGTAGAAGGAATATCTTACAACAAAATATATAGAAGCTTTATTAATGTTATCCAAACTTAAGGTTTTTTTCCCAATTTTTGAAGTACTAGTTTAGTGGAAATTCCTGCAGACTGTAATTGACTTCCCAATGAGACCTTTGTCCAAATTAGATATCCATAACTGCAAAAGGCTATGATTTTTCAGGAATGGAAGACTAACATGGAAGAAATGGTGAGGTACATGCTGGAAAATGTGTTACTTAATTCTCGGCTTTGTTATAGTTCCAGTAGTATAGTAAAAAGAGAAGTCAAAGTAGATTTCCAGGCCTAGATTGTAAATCTGAAATTGGCCACCTGCATAAGAAATCTTAGATATCTAGAATGTCAGTGAGTCAGTCTTTTGCTCAGACAAGCACCATATGCTTTTCCAAGTGCTTTCACTTATCAGAATAAATGAGTTTGTTTACCCAAAAGAGTTCAGGAAATTAACTAATTTATTTGATACGGATTTTCAGATGACCACAACCCAGTAGTGACACTGGAGATCTGAGGTATTTAATGAAGCAGACCAAAGGGTAACCTACTTCATGGAGGCTGTCATCCATTGTAGTGATGGCTTTTGCCAAGTGAGCAAAGTCCATGACTGAGTATGTTTGAGAAAGAGCTGCATTTATCAAAAGTTATCTTTAAAAAATAACAATACAATCCTCTTGTTATTTATATTTATTTTGTGTATCTATTAAGTATGTGTAGCTATTATTTGAACAAAGAAGCCAAATCACTCCATACAGAGAGGGTGCAATGCGGAACCACCACAAAGAAAGCTCCTTGCTGAATTCATGGGCCTATAGGAACTGAGTTTTGTAGTTCAGAGCCCCATAAGATGGATGTGCTAATTTGCTATCCTCTGGAAATATTCTATTACACTGATTCTTTTTTCCCCCATATTTTTATTTTAAACATTCACAGCTGAAAGAGATGAAAACACTTAGAAGAAAAAAAGAACACAAAAAGATAAGGTAGAGGAAAGAATTTAAACACCTATTAGGAATTTCTGAATTTGGAAACCTATATTGCTTATATCGTCAATGGCATTTTCCTGGAGTGATTTGGAGCATCTAAAGGTTAGAAACCAATCTCTGGAGGCTATAAGAGCCTAATTAAGGCACCCACACTGATATTGTTATCTCACATTACTCTCTGCTCCTCTTTTAGGTTGACCATTATAAGTAGCTTTATAAAACCATTGATTTCTCACTTCTAAATAGTAGGTTGCTTTGAATATTTCATGGATCATGGATGTTGAGAAAAGCTGGCCAGAGGTAAGAAAGATCTGGGATTAACAACACAGTGCATTGCTTAGGAAAAGTTAATACAATGAAAATGGTAATATCTTTCCTGGATGTATCTTCTTTTGATTACCTCTCTGAGAAGTTTATGAAAATATCTTTGTCAGTCACTATATTTCCATGCCTTCAAATCAAGGGGATGATTCAAAATTAGTTTGCACTGGAAGTATTTTTTGTTATCTACTGTTTGAGAAATTATTTCAGATGTGAAAAGTAAGCAAAATAAAATGGCATATTGCAGCATCTTAGAAGAAAAGAATCCTACAAAATTCAAGAAAAGATGAAAACTTTTTATCTCAATGAGCTTCAGTAATATAAGAACAGATGGCTATTTCAACATATCAATGCCTGCAATTTTTACTTGAAATGTCTATGACATCAACATGTAGGATACATTGATTTAGCAAGGACATAAAATGGAGACATGGAATTACCATCTT
Organism: Corvus kubaryi; assembly: GCF_017639235.1. Lineage (NCBI taxonomy): Eukaryota > Metazoa > Chordata > Aves > Passeriformes > Corvidae > Corvus > Corvus kubaryi. The sequence continues at coordinate 33,200,820 of NW_024580667.1, read as the reverse complement.
CACGAGATTCTGCATGAACTGAAATCAACCAGCAACAACAAGTCAAAGCAGCAGCATGTTCTCTTTGTCTATACAAAGATATACTTCTTTTTCCGTCACCTTAAACCTCTCTTCTCCAGGTATGGATTTAGTTTACCCTTATATTTCGTCTAGTCATTATAAGCATAAGATTTCTGAATTTTTTTAGCTAGAAATCTGGATGCAGCCCTGAGGGCTGATAGGGTCCCTGGTTACACATGTGATATATTCAAAAAGAAGAAAAGAACACCATGCTTTCTTCAAGGTTAAGCTGTAAGTTTCCACAGACATAATTTCACATGTAGGTGGGGACATTTTAGAATCTAATGATTCTACAAGACACAGAGGTGACTGTGGGAAACCCAGATTTCCATGCTGAAGCTCTGCCACTATTACTATCATGATCACATTTCTGTTTCCTCAGTGAAGCACCTGGTATCAATGGTATGAGGTGAATCTTGTTTATCCAGGAAACCATACATTCATGCAAAGGCACAGAAAAGCCCAACTGGCTACATAAAATGCTATTAAATAAAATAAGATTTTATTTGTAGTAAGTGGAAAGTATGACTTTATGAACTAACCAGCAACTTTGCCCAAGCAAAAAATGTGACTGACTGAGGAAAAAGTGTTAATAGATTTTTTCATCTATCAACAAAAGAATAAGAAGGTTGTCCAGAAAAGTGCAAGCCAGCTGACAGAAAATGCTGGATTTTTCAATTTTATTTCCTCCACCTTTTTTCCTCTCTTCCTTTCCCACCTTCAGCACAGGAACTTGCTCATGATAAGATTGCTCAGATACTTTTAAAAGAAAGAATTTTTATTTATCAGTTTTGATAGAACATTGTAAAAAAGTGGATTTAAAAACATCATATACCCTTTTAAAATCCGATCTAACCTCTTATCTGGCTACAAAGCTTTCATTTTAACTTGTGGGAACAGGTAGCAAAATCTGTTAAATGACAGAAAATTATTGAGAATAGTCAAATCTAAATGTGGCTGCAAATGCTTGTGCAAAGATCAGGCAGCACTGAGTGAGGAGGTGATCAAATGAACAGGTGACAAATTTGTAAGTGAAATTACTTTCATATGAAGTAATAAATAAAAATAATACCAACAAATATGTAGAATAGGAAGCTCTAAATTACTTCTAGTTACAAAGAGGTTCTGTGAGTCATTGCAGATCTGTGAAACTGTCAGGAGTGGTCAGAAAAAGACCTTGTAGAAAATGCTAGAAGAATGGCAAGTATGATCAGCTGTCTGAGGGAAGACTAAATAGATTAAGACTTTTTGTTTAGACAAGAACAACTGAGGAAAGGAAGCAATGAATTAATAGTTTCTTTTTTAAAAAGTACTCCAGACATTATTCATGTGATGAAGAACAGAAATCTGGAACTCTTCGGCACAAAGTGACACAATGGATGTTAACTATAGGCAGGTGTGTGTAGCGCAGTACGATTAGATCGACCCACTCATCTGTACATTAAAATGGAGTGATCCATATTCAGTGTTCAGTAAAATATCCAAATCTGCTACCTATCAGGGGCTTAAAGAGTCAGTCATTATATAATTTCCCTCTCTGATTTTCTTTCTTTCTGAATTTTTTTTTTTTTTTTGGTTGTTGTTCTGTAATTCTTTCCTTAGGTATTTCTTACTGATCAGTAACATCAGAGATATGATGCTTGCATAGGGGGATCCTTGTTCTTGTCAAGCATGTCTGTTTCTATCCTGTTTAGATTTTTGTGCATTCTATTTCAAATTTCTAAAAAAAAAAAATTGCAAAATATCAGATAGAAATCAGATAAACACATGTAAAATACATTTTTTTCTACATTATTTCAGCCTTAACTGCCTCTGCTATGCTTACAATACTTAAGTTTATATTTACTCTCAGCATCTTAAATTTTTTGTTCAAACTTTTCTACTCAGACTAATTTCATAATTGGACGAATAAATACAGATGTATGCACTTTGTACATAATGTGCATGTGTATGAATGTGTATTTATGAAATATATGAATGTGTGTATGCAAAATAGATTTGATTTTACTGTTAGTGAAATATCTGCTTAATTGATAGATACAGGAGAAAAAAACTCCATAGATATCATGGTTAGTCAAAATAAACCTTAACATTTCAAAAGAAACTCAATTTGAAAGGTTTTTGCCAGAAAATTAGACTCATGTTTGTGAGTAAGAACTAACCTGAGCTCTGAATTAGTATTTAATGCTAAAAAAAAAATTAAAAATCAATGTGCCATTAATTGCATTACACTCCCCGGTTAGACTTGCTGATAGTTTGCATTAAAGATTTCTAAAACTCCTTTCTATGGAGCTCAAAAAACAAGCCAGAAATTCTCTGGATTCATCAGAGCTTATCATATCACAGCTCCTTTCTGGAATCTGAAATATGGTTTGGCTCTAATATTTGGTGTTAAGATTTCAAATTTAGTGTTTTGGAAGAATCCAAACTAGTTTTATTTTCCAGTGCAACAATGCATTTACGTCTGAGTCTTTCAGAATTACCACCCTCTCCAACACTGGTTCATTTCAAAGAATGTGATTTTCAAAATGCTAATGCATTAATATTTAGCTTTTCATGAAGTGCTTTCCATTTAGAATATTTCTGGGACTCCTACAGTATTTTATTGCAGTAATTGCAGGTTAAGGCTGTGAGAGGAGGAGGGGAGTACCCTATAGAGAGATAACATTTCACTAATAAAGAAAAATACTACAATATCTTTTCACAAAAAAGCTTTACCACAGGTACATTTTCTGTAAGAGAACATATATTTCCAAATTAAAACCATGCTATTTTCTTGCATCCATAAAATTATACTTGTTAGTCTTGGCATCTATGACCCTAAAGAAAATATGCTTCTCAGAAATACTATAGAGTAGCTCGTGGATCTGGAAAAAGTAAAACATCAAGGGAACTTTCAGCTTAATATATATTGGCACCTCATGACATTTTAGTCAGTACTACTTATTCAACGAGGTAAGGAGATTTTGAAAGACCATTTAGCAAAAATCAGTCTGGTGGTGGATTTATAAACACAGTACATTATAACTGTCTGACAGAAAGATAGAAATAATATCGCATTTGCCATCAAAGCTGCTCCAAGGAAGAGAAAAGGAAGAATTCTGTCTGGGCATGGTCAGTTTAATTTTGACAAATTCTCAGAGCTCATCAGACTGCCAAATGACACTGAGAAAGAACAGATACACCCCCTTCCTACTCCTCCTTTCCTTTCTTGGTTCCTTAACATATTGGACCTTTTCCACCAGTCAATTACACTGCAAAACATTGCTGTCGTTGGCAATACTCTCAAAGGGAAGGATTTAACAATTTGGGTTCAGAAGCACTTTGCACTGTAAAAATCAGACTTCCATGAAGTTTTTGCCTTTCAATATTTAGGGTGCTCAGAGACCACTGGAGATTGAGCTCAATAATTTCATTCATTAACAAGAGGATATGGAGTCAGACCTAACAGGACAGACATCTGTTGCAACATCAATTTGGAATTCTTTTTACATGTTAAGCAGTCCAGGGGAAATAAAACTAATGGGTGTTGGGATCTAAAAGCTGAAATAACTACAAATGGGCTCCATCTTTTCTTTACTAGCTAAGTTTATCTCATATGTTACCTTTTGCTTTTTATACTTTGAATTTTGATTGTCATGGAGATGACAAAACTATCAGCTGGAATGAAGAATTAGTATTAACATTTTACCAGATATTGAATTATTAGTTATTAAATCAAAATGCATTTTCATTAGCAGAGATATTTCACCAAAGCAGTGTCATTTAGAGAAAAGCCCAATGTTCATATTATGTTTTTTTCAATTCCTTTTTCCTGGAAGACAAGGCAATTTTTTTGAGTTCATTTTAATTTGTTTTGCAAGCATTATCTTCCCACTGCTTTTACAGAAATAGGCAAAGAATTCTCTTGAAAACATATTTGGAGCAGAGACAAATATGACAACATATTTTGCTACAATTTTTTTTTTAAGGTTTTACAAAACTGTAAATAGCAACTGCATGTAACAGTATTAGAAAATTCATGTATTGAGTTACATTTCCACAGACATTGTCACACAGTTGATTTTACGCCTTGTGTTTATCATTTTGCAACAATTTTGCAACAATCCATTTACAATCAGTTTTTTCAGTTAATTAATTTCAGAAGTCCCCTCAAAGTTTCAGTTTATGACTTTTAATCACAAGGACTCAATGACACAAAGAATTTAGGCCAGAGTTGAAACCTGGGAGGATCTGTAAGTTCAGCGCAGATTTTCAAGAGACAGTCTCCTCTAGTTGTGCCAAAATTCCTCTCCCAGCAGTGGATTGATTATGCCCTGCTGAATAAGAGGGTCTCTTTTTATTGTCAGGTCCATGAAAAGCAGCAGCAAGATTTCAAAACCAGGGAAGAAAGGACTAAAAAGAAGAGAAAAAGAAGGAAGCATCTCCGTCAGACTTCATATCCAATATTTCTGATACTTTTTTCTTGTTTTTCATCATGCATTATATAATTTATTTTTGTTTACTTTTATAGATTATTTTAAAGAATAAATGTGAAGGGGTAATGGGAATAGCTGCTAATGGTTGAAAATCCAGGCTACAATGCATTAATCTCTAGAATGCTAACACCAAGGTAGATATGTCTTCGTTTGCCTTGACAAGATAAGAAACAAGTTCCTGTGAAGGAAGCTTTATAAACTGTGATCAAGACAAATAATAAAATAAAGAATTTGAAGAGGATCACCGAAATGACTTCTCTGTTGAGTAGTACTTCTCTTGTAGGTAATGGCATAGTGTGAGACATTTGAATGTTGCTGTTTCTTTAACTATATTGTACTGTCAGGTTTTTTGGTCAGTTGTTTTGGTCTGGTTGTCAGTTTGGGATGTTTTGTTTGTTTGTTTTCCTTACAAGGAAGTAAAATATCTTTTCGAACTGCTCATTCATTTATATTCAGAGCTTCTCTTTTTCTGGTTGGTTAGTCCAAAATTATTCAGCATCTCTTTTTAGAAGTTTGATCTGGAAACTTCTGCTAAAATTTTGTTTTGTATGAAAGACAATAAAGAAGATAAATGGGGAGAGGTTTGGTAAGGCAATACCGGTATAAAGTTTTTTACAATAATGTGTAGAATACTGCTAGCTTTTGCCTTAAATAACTGAGGGCAAAGATTTGAAATGTGTCATATTCTTTTTTTTTTTTTTTTTGTTAACTGAGCAGCTGCTATAATTAGAAAAAATAGAGTACTTCTTGGCCACATAACCCCTTGTCCAGGGAATCAGACAAATATAATAGGAGATGGAACAAAAAAGAAAAAGGTAATAGAATCTCATTCACTAAAGGATAGTCAGAGAGCATATTTCGTACCTGACTACAGAACATTAATACTGTAAAGCAGGATCAATGTCCCATGGGATATGATCTCCACTTAACATAATTTTTCTGATGTCATGCATGTGCTATTACATGAGCAAGCCATGTTGGTCTGGAGACCTACAGTTGCAATTGCCAAAAAGCCATAGGAAGGCAAGATCATGGTCAATATTGCAGTGCAGTTACATTGGTGAAAAAGGATCTTTTTCCTTTCAATTTTCCCAACAGTTTGATTCCACTCCTTTAGGTTTTAGTAATTTTTATTCTAGTGTTGTCACTTATGAAAAGGTTCTTTACTCCAATCTGTGTTAGGACACAGCTGAAAAGATTGGATCGAATTCACTCCTGAGGCAACTCTGTTAATTTCAAAGGAGATAAATTGCAAGTGTGTTTGTCTAATGAAGATTTGCTCAACATCAGTGAAAAAAACTAAAATATTTCCACAATTATAGGTGCTGTTATCTTTGAAAAACTATTTAAATGATCTAGAAAAATCATAACATATTTGAAAGAAAAAACATGTATAAGTAACATATGCACACATCCTTTCCAGTGCCCCTATATTCTTTATTTTTTGCTTGTACTAACTGACATCAGACTTTAATATTACTCTTGAAGCTTGAAGTTATATTGCTCATTAATCAGGGTAAGAATATGGCCCATGAGCACTGTACCATGAACTTCTCTACTACTTAATTCCTCCTTGCTTTTTGTCTATCTTGGTCTGTGCTATCCAGGCACAGTATGGGAGAAAGCAAGGTCAAGCAGTGTCCATCACAGCCTGTGTGGGCCAGACAACCCGACTCTGAGAAGAGAAGAGAGACTGCCTTCAGGACCAGAGAAATTAAAGTCTTGTCCATTTTTTTGTGTTAGTACACATGTGATGTTTGTGGCCGCGGAGAACCACACTAGGAGAAGCCTGCTCATCATTAGCAAAGGTCAGTTTAGAGCTGCCATGATGCCTAAAATTATTTTAAAAAAATATTCTCTCATGTTCGCTGATGGAGGTTGTGAAAAGTCTCTTAGGCTTTCTGGTTTGCCTTCTTTTTTCTTTCTTTTACAGAATTTTGATGGCCTAATAGCATCGTTTGAGCTCACAGCTACTTATTTGGCTTTCTGAGAGTGATTGCCCTTTGTTTAAAAAGGAATCTTAATTAATGATAGAATACATACCTACACTATGTTCTCAGTCTGTTCACACATAACTTTGTATGTTCTGGAGAAATGTAAATAACAGAACCTCAGTTTCAGTAAAGTAATTACTGTTTTCGCAGAGATCGGTAAATGTAAAACTCAGTACAAATGATAATAGTTATTGCTACTATTATTTGCTTCCAAAGCACACATGGTATATGTCCTTAGGTACTTAGAGAGAAAGTTGTACTGTGTGCTCAGATTGAGAAGCAAAATTCCCTTTTATCTCTCTCTTGACTATCCTAAATTCAGACATCTATTAGTAGATATTTGTTGGTTGTTTGTGTGTTGGCTGAAAGGGGAAGATGGACAAAAATATGGGCAGAACTAAGATTCTACTTCTTGACTGATGTAACTGAGATAGTTCTGATCAACAAATCCCTGTATTCACTTTAAAAGAAATGAAAGGAAAAAATATTGTCTCAGAAAAGCACCTTCTTCTTTCAGTTGATCTGCTACTTAGATTGTTCATGAACTTTTCCTAAGAAATTTTGTTTGCTGTTTAAAAAAAAAAGTGTGAGCTTTGGTAAAAACTTGTTATCTTTTATATTTTCTTCTGTGCAATTTTGTAGTTATTTTGATCATATAATAGTTTGTCTAAATCAATTATCCAGTGGTGAGTGGAAATTCAGACAGGTAATGTATTTCGGGATTATATTTCTACTGTACTGATGGAAACAAATTATCTCTCTCAGATCTGGTCAATTAGGTACAAAGCTTTATTAGAAATTACTGCCAATGTGTACCAACAGGCTTTTCCTGTCTCTTCTCTGTTATGTTGTTGCCTCTAATTTTGTGACATTGATTTCAGCAATGCATGGGCCTTTCCACAGAATCATAGAACCACAGTTTGAAAAAGGTCCTTAAAGTCATCAAGTCCAAGTGTAAACCTCACCCTGCCGAGTTCACCACTAAACCATGTGCTTAATTTTAATTTTATTTGTCCTGTTACCCTTCCTTGAGAGGCATACCTTCTGTAACAGTTGTCACAGAATCACGGAATAAGCTGAGTTGGAAGGGACCCACAAGGATCACTGAGTCTAACTCCTGGCCCTGCTCGGCCCGGCCCCGAGAATCAGATCATGTGCCCAAGGGCGTTGTCCAAATGCTTCTTGAGCTCTGTCAGGCTGGTGCTGTGACCACTTCTCTGGGGAGCCTCTTCCAGTGCACAGCTACCCTCTCAGTGAACAACTTTTTTGTAATATTCAACCTAAACCTCCCCTGACACAGCTTCAGGCCCTTTCCGTGGGTCCTGTCATGGGTCACCACAGAGATCAGTGTCTGCCCCTCCCGTGGCCCTCTCAAGGAAGTTGTAGACTGCAATGAGGTCTCCCCTCAGTCTCCCCTTCTCCAGGATGAACAGACCAAGCGCCCTCAGCTGCTCCTCATGCAGCTTCCCCTCCAGGCCCTTCACCATCTTTGTTGTCCTCCTCTCTAATAGTTTAATGTCTTTCTTATATTATGGCACCCAAAACTGCACACAATATTCCAGGTGAGGCTGCCCCAGTGCAGAGCAGAGCAGGACAATCCCCTCCCTTGCCTGGCTGGCAATGCTGTCTGTGCCTGATGCACCCCAGTACATGGGTGGCCCTCCTGGCTGCCAGGGCACTGCTGGCTCATAATTTGTGCACTATTGTCATGCACACAGAACAATGATATCAAAGCTGCTGTTAAAGTTGTAGTTCTGTGGAAGTAAAACTAGCAATAGCAATATTTTAATAATAAAATATGTTTAATCTTTTAATCTTGCATATCATCTATGGATTAATATTTTAAGTGCCTCAGTGGAGAAAGTATTGCAGTAGTTTTATATTGATAGCACTGGAAGCCTCTGATGCTCTCTTCTTTTAATAATAAAGATGGTTAAAGGTATATGTAACAACTGCTATAGAAAATCTGTAAAATTTAATCAGATTTGACACAAAACCCTATTGCTCTACTGCATAAAATTAAAATATAGATATGATGGTTTCAGCATGATCATGACATGGAGTTTTATACCTCTATCTCACCCCAAATAAAAAGCTGTCAAATATTTTTCTGTGTCTGGGTAAGTCTCAGGCTCAAGAGAGCAAGCTGGCCAAGTCTCGTACAATTCAGATTTAAATGATTAGTGTGGGACATGGAAAGCAACAGGAGGCTTTGGATGAGGTTATATCATCTCCTCTGTTTCGAGTGTATGTGCCTGGTTTTTGTTCATGAAGTTCTCAACATAGGGTTCTGATTAGATTTGCAGTTTCTTCTAGATGATCAAACAGTACAATAGCACTAACCCTTCTTGCTCCACCTGCATCTGGTTAAGAGCTTGTGTGATTTCCTCTCCAAGCAGAGTCCTTCTCTGGTGACTTAAAATTTTATTATCATAATGGTGGAGTACAGCAAAAATAGAAGGACACCTTAAATTCATGCTGAGGATATAAGTGACACAATACAGCTGCCCGTTGGATAGAAAGGAGCAATTTACAGTGAGCACAGTGATGTTTGTAGGTAAGGATATTTAAATAATGATGGCCATTTGACTCCTTTGTTGAATTCTGAGGTCAGTTTTGACTCAAAAAATCTCCAGCTAACTTGGCAATGATCCGTATGGGACATATTCTCCCGCAGTTAAATGTGCAACCAAACCAAAGACAGAAGCATAGTCTGGAGTTCAAGGATATTTGTCCCTGAACTGCCCTGAAATAATCAGATATTTTACTTTTCAGTTTTTCAGTATAGGGATTGCAATACATATTTATAATCTAATGCACTTGTACTGATTTTGGCTGGGATAGAGTTAATTTTTTCCCTAGGAACTTGTATGGTTTTATGTTTTGAATTTGTGATGAAAAGAGTGTTGATAACACAGGCATGTTTTAGCTGTTGCTGAGCGGCACTAACACAGAGTCAAGAACTTTTCTGCCTCTCGCTCCACCCCACTAGTGAGCATGCTGGGGGTGCACAAGGAGTTGGGAAGGGGCACAGCTGGGACAGCCAACGCCAAATGGCCAAAGGATGTTGTTCTTCAGCCCATACCATATGATGTCATGCTCAGCATGTAATACAGAGGAAAGAAGAAGTAAGGGGGGACATTTGGAGTGATGATATTTGTCTTCCCAAGTCACCATTACATGTGGTGGAACCCTGATTTCCTGGAGGTGGCTGAACACCTGTTTGTCCATAGGAAGTGACAAATGAATTCCTTTTTTTTGCTTTCCCTGTAGCTGTCTGCAAAGGCAGCTTTTGCTTTACCTATGAAACACTTTTAATTTCAACCCACGAGTTTTCTCACTTGTACCCTTCTGGTTCTCTTCCCATCCTAGCAGAGGGCAGTGAGTGAGAAGTTGAGGGACTGAGCTGCTGACTGGGGTTAAAATATGACAGTACTCTATGTATGATAGCAAATGTGTCACTTCTATGGCTTTTTAAGTGTAGTCACACTGTATTTTTTTAACCCATACTAACTTTTTAATAGTAAATACAGCAGAATACAATAAGGTCACTTATTTTTAATTTAATTTGCCTTTAGATCTGAGTGAAACTATTCTAAGTTTCTACATTATTGTCTTCCTCTAGTTTCCTTTGTCTGTGTTTAATATTTGCTTAATATTGGAAAATGATAGAGTTTTTAATAATACCTACACATCTGATGTCAACTGATGAATCTACCCTTGAGTCAGGGGGACAAGACAGAGGTAGGGCCTTCAAATGGTGCAACCCACCCACAAATTTAGTCAAATCTTGCCCCAACATCGTGAGTTTTACATTATATAAACATAAGCTTAAGAAAATAGATGATCCTTAAAGTAGTTAACTGAATTCAGAAATGTGCCTTGGGAGATGTACTTTGCATACAGAGTAGTGTTTCTTTTATACTTACTCTTTGCACTCATAGATGTTGATTTTATTTCTGTGGAGTTTCTCTGTCTTAGGTAAGTAATATGTTTACTTTTGCACAGTCTGAAGTCCAGTGATTGTGTCCTTTAACTAAAGGTCAGCTGAAATATAGTTTGTTTTAATCATTTGGTCTCTGTATCATAGCTAAACCATGGATCTATCTACTCTTTTGTCCATTTCTAAAACATAAAACCTGTTCCACTTGCAGTTTTGGAGCATCCCAACACACGGTGGTTGCTGTGCACTCTTTGAAAATTATGTTACCTCAAGTGCTTACTCTGTGTTGTTCATTCATTATACTGGAGACAAGTATGAATCTTCTATACCTGGGACAGGTCAGCAAGGAAATTGCAGGTACATAGAGAAATTTCAAGCACCTGGAAATATCCAATATGAGGGCAACTTGTATTTTATGTCTCATTCTTCTTTTAGATATGGCTTTAAATAAATTGTATTTACTTTGCTCACCAGTTCAATACAATTTCAAGCTCATTGTATTTCATATTGTTGGTTTCAGTTCCGTGTTCTTCTTATTAACATCTGTGATGTTAAAATTATGTTGGGATTATATAATTTCACCTTTTAAAGGGATTATTTAAGACTTTTCAGGGGTTTATTTTTTATTTTTATTGATCATTTCATACAGAAAGCTAACCCAAACTTTTCTGCTTAGTAGAGCATAAAAATCAGGTCATTTTGCCATTTTCCCCACTGGTTATCAGCTGTGCAGCCACTAAGTCAGTTAGAGGATGCTACCTTAACATTGAAAATTGCAATTTGTCAAAAAAAACTTAAGCATTGAAGGCTTTTGTGCAAATTGCCTTGGATAACAAAGTACTTTTGGAAGTTTTGACTAACTAAGCAGCAATATAATTATGTGGTCCTTGCAGGAGGTATCAGAAGCAAACCACCCAAAACAGTAATGAATGCAGTAGTTATATAGCTTTGTTTTGGTTTGGTTTTGGTTGGTTTTTATAGTTTTTTTTCATGCAGGGAACAGACACCTGAGAACTGGCTGCAGATTTATTTGATTTAAAGAATAATGAGCATCAAGTATCAGGTACTGGAAATAAGAAATGTGTTGCAGCTGGAAATATGAGTCTGTTAATTCACATAAGTATTGCTACTTAGACGAAGGGTTTTCTATATGTTGGATAGAAAATGTTTCTGCTTTCATAATTTCTTGGCAAGGAGTCTAATTGTAATTGTTGCCAGATGGGTGGTCTCAGGTGAATTTAAAATAGGCAGCCTTCAAGCAACACTTTAATATTCTGACCTTCTCATTGGGAAAATTTCATTTATAGGCCCTGTAGGAAGTTGGTTTCCACAAATAATATATTGGGGATAGAAGGAGACTCCTCCCTCAGATTCTAGTATGTTAGTAAGACTAGAATTACTCAGCTCGCCTTCATAACACTAAATTTCATTCATGTCTGCTACACTGAACTGTTTAGGGTCATTTGCAAAACAAAATTTGTAATTGCCTTCTTCCTGCAATCTGCCTGTCTAACATAGCTGCAGAGCAGGAATTGCAGTGATCTCCTGAATTCTTTCTGCAGTGGATTTATAGTCAAAAACATCACATCCTTTAAATCTTACTAGCATAGGCAAGCTCGCTTCGTAGACTTGTGCAATAGCTACACTTCCACATGAAAAAGGTCAATCTTTAATTATTTTATGGAGCATAAATTTCAAACGAACTAAAGCAACATTATCTACACATTTGAGCTACCTCAGATGTCTAACCAGCTGCCTGGCTACACAGATATTATGAATTCTTCTACACTAAATCATAGTTCCAAGCACAGAATCTAGTTCTTTCTGATAGCTGGTGGATTTGTGACCTCCCTGGAATAGTTGGAGCTGTAAACCATTGAATGGATAAATGATGCATAACAGTAGTTTCCTCATCTGTGACAGATGCAATAATGGCCTGGGCATATTTTTCGGGTAATATAAGGGAAAACTTTGTCCATTCTTCTATCCCAGAAGTCTTACTTTTTGGAGTTTTGTGCTAGAAGTGGCATGTACTCTCTGATTTAAAAAAAAAAAAACCCTTAAAAGTATATCTACAATGGATATAGCAAAAAGTATAAAACCTTTTTCTTCATGGTAATATTAAGATTATTCTTCTTTTTGGTTTTTCTTAGCATGTTACACATATTAATTATACAATATCAGGCAACTAAAATTCCTTCAGAAATTTCTTTAGAAGAATCTCTCTTTTTCAAATTTTAAAATGTTTACTACGCTAACAATGTTTTGAACATTTTTATGTTTTCACACTTAATTTACATGACAGAGAAATAAAACCTTTTATCTACGACTGAAATATCTTCTGCTACTGTCAAAAGAGCTAGTTGTATTGCCATGTTTGGAACTAGGACTTAAGCAGAGTTATCAGTTTTTACTGTTTATTGCCTTTTTCTTACTTGTTTTCATACAGCATTTTTCTTGAAGCTCTTTTTATTTGATGTTAAATTGTAGGAGTTTTGTAGGTTGTGGAGGCTTCATTTCTTTAGGCAACCTAGAAATTCTTCCCAGTTACCAGACATACATTAATGCCTGATTCTGCCCTGACTCCATAAAGAGTCAAGGTCTTGATGTAGAAAATCCTCTTCCCCATACCTAGGGAAAGGAAATACAGGAAAAGGGTCTGGACAGATTTAGATAAAGTTTTGACTGCCATAGTATCCTTATTCAATGGTCTTAATCCTTACAGGTAGTTTTGACATAAATACATTCTAATATTTACTTTAAAATGGGTGTTTGTCTGCCAGCGACCTTATTTGTTGCATTTGGTACAAAATGTAAGGACAAAAGATAGGTAGAAATTAATTCGACTTTAGTTTAAATGGCTGTTGGCATTAAAGCCTTTCACACAGGGACTCTTTTACTAGCAGGAGATACCAAGAGGCATATAACCCCATGATGTTTTCCCTTCCTTGTCTGCATATAGAGGACAGCTGGGATAGTGAAGTTTATAACATAACCACATGGGTCCTAGTTATTTAATAATTTAAAAATATTTTACATTTAAAAAATTACAGCTTTTCTTTAGATCAGTCTATTCCAATTAAAGTAGTTGTTTCAATGTACAATTTTATATGTTTTGGGGTTTTTTTTAATATACATTGAAAGAAAAAAGTAAAATTATGTTAAGAAATGAATGCCTAATTGTAGAGAATTCTAGAACACTAAAAATTCTAGAATAGCATCATCTGCTGCCGTCTGTATTTAGGTAATGCCTAGGAATACAAATAATGAGTTATGACCTTTCTCAGCTATGTGGTGTGAAGTAGAGCTAAAGTATTTTCTTGCTCCAGTTGAGGTGACAGTCTGTGTACTGAACGCAGGATGAAAACAGAGCACTGCAAAGAGACCATGAGACAAACATTGCTTAGCAATATAGACTATGTTTTACTGCACCAATTGCTTAGGGGCTCTGGTTTCTTTTATGCATCATAGCCAATAACAGCTTTAGGAAGAGAATTGATGGTGGATTACAAGATAGCTCTAGGGGTCTTTTAAAGGAAATCCTCCCAGGCATGAAAGGCAGTATGAGAGTAAGCCTGAAATTGCTTGCTGCAAAATGTAGCAAGAGTGATGAAGGTACGCAGGCTTGGGCTCATAGAAAACAGAAGCATAGGTATGTAGTGTGAGGATTGGCCATTAGGGTACCTGTTAATAAAGAAAAATAGTGTATATTTGATGAGATAGAAAAATCAGTGGAAGGACATAAAGGGAAGGAAGCTAGGAAAATATTCCTTACGGTAGCATTCTGAATAGATTTGACTGAGGCAAGATCATCTCTCAAAGCTGAAAAGAAAGAGTTTTCAATAAGCAAGATATGAGATGATGAGAATCTTGGGACAGATTTAACTGCACAGACAGAGAGGATTATGGTATCTTATAGCTATTATGCAGAATGAATCAACAAAAATTAGATGTGGCTGGGCTATGAGGCTCTGGAGAGCAGACTGAGTCAAAGATGATGCCTAGGTTATGGTCCTTGCTCTTATACTGAGCCTGATAAGTTCTTTATCATTAAATTTGTTGTTCATCATAACTTCTAGAGTAACTGTGTAAAAATAGTTCTGTAGAATAAGAAAAGGACAAATATCTTTTTCAAAGTAGAAAGGGAAAATTGCTGAGAAGTGTGGAGGGACTAAGGGAAAACATCCTAAAATACATGCCCGAAGTAAAACATATAATCATCTTCCACCATTTGTGACAATGGAGTTCTGGGACAACCAAGGTAAAGGAAAAACATGAACAGTAATTCAACTGCACAAGCTCAGTTCAGCAGTTCAACACTGACTTTGAGATTTTTGATCTCTGTCATGTTCATTACCAGGAACATTTTAATTCCCTGCTCACAGTGTGCCTACCCATCCCAAGCTGGGAAGAAGCTTGCCTTTTCTCACTCACCAAGTCACCTGGGTCTCTGACACCCTGAAATATGCAACACCATATTGAAACGGCTGTGCTTGCTTTTCGCACTGCCAGTTTGGAATGCCTATGCCATAACGTGGTCACTGTACGTCACTTTACTGGGAGACTGACTGAAAGTTGTCATCTACAATGGTAAGACAATTCTAACTGTGGACAAAAATGAATACAGGTTATTTTTAGATATGAGCAAACTCTGACTTGTTTTTCACTTTTTTCCCAAGCCTTATCTATCTCAGTTTCACTTTTTACTTTTATGTTATCTATGCGTCTAATTCCTCATTAATTTAGGTTATCTTGCTAACATGTATCTTTACTCTCAGAGCCATGAATCTTTCTCAGTGTGCACAAATGAAAAAGGAATCCTTTTTTGATATAAATCTGGCAATGTCTACACCTACTTTTCAGACTAGGAAATTGTAAAACTCTATTGCTGCTTGGGATTACATCTCCCTTTATCCCTTAATATTACATTACATAACCTTAATTAAACTAGGAGATCAAACGTTTGGGTAGAACTTTCATAGGAATTTTATTTATTTATTTAATCACAGAACTTTTCTAGGGAGAAAATACCTCTGTATAAGTGTGAAAAGACAGGTCTAAACCATGTACCAGGTATAGTTCCTGCGTCAAAAGGGGATTTTGAATTCGTAACATAATTCTCATCAGTAGATATCATTAAATGGGCAAGTGACCTTTTTGAGAAAAGCAAAAGAAAACTAACCCTCCCAAAACCTCATGAAAAACCACCTGCAAAATTCAAAAAAATTCCCAAACAATCGAAAGCATGATACAGAATAACTCAGTTCCATTAACTGGTTTAATATACTCACTTTGACAGGAATGGTGCGCAATTCTGTGTGCACAGTTCAATTCCGGATACTTACTTCTTGATTTGCTTTGCTATAATTTTCCCTATTGCTTTCTGTTAGAAATCAGGTTATAAAGGCTCACATATAAAAAAAAGTTTACAATGAAGTCAGCCAAAATATTAAAATATCAATGACAAATAAAAATCCTGTCAGATACATTAGGATCAGTACATATTGGTTTGTATTGTTTATTTGCTGTTTATTTAAAATATTCTCACAATACTGCTTGTACTTAATCCTGAAAATAATGAGCTGTTACATGGATTTTTATATGCTGGCCCTCCTATGAGTGCTTTCAGCAAGCTCTGCCTTTTGAGCAGCCTGTTTTAACGGAGATTGAGGCAGTGGAGAGAAGAAAGCAACAGAAAAAGGTTACAAGTTAGGAAAAAAGGTTGTGATTAACTAGCTTGACATTCACTACCACTTTGGTACAAGGTGAGATAGCTGCAGCATTTAGAGCTGTTGATATTTGTTTTAAGCTATTCATCTTCACTTTTTGTTTTTATCTGCTATATTGAATACTAAAAGGATAAATATAATTCATAATAATTGACTAATAATTTAAATAGAAATAATCTTTTTTATAAAGCCCTTCCCTTCCCTTCCCTTCCCTTCCCTGACACTGTCAGATCAGAATGAGTGGTACAGTACACACTGTATACAACTGGCATTGTGTTATTCCTACCCTTACATTTTCTGCAGAACTTCTACCAAATTCAAGAATCAGAAAATTTGTTTGTGGGTCATTACATGTATTATGGGAATATTGTTGTTTTTTTTGTTTGTTTTTTTCAGCATGCTTTCTCTCTCCTGTAGGAGATAAAGTGAAGCAAGTACTGGGGAGATGAATCTTGACAGTGTATTAAAATTTTCACTTTTTCTGTCTATCAAGAAAGGGTAGTCCTTCAGGAGCCATAAAATAATCATAAAAACATCATTCTGAAGAACTGAGTCTCAGTGCTTGACACTGTTTCTCTAATGGCATTTCACCTTTCATTTCTATTCAACTGAAAGCATTTCCTGCAGTAAAACAAACTGTGATACTGATGAACACTGACATTTGCTAACAGTATCAAGTAGTAAAACAAAGGCTGAAAGTATAATACACCCAACAGGGGAGTACTCACAGATTAGAAGAGGAAGAATACCAACAACTCTTAATTGTCAATTCAGCCTACTAATCTTGGTTTAAAAAAAAAAAAAAAGTGAAAATTGGTTTTTTTTTTTTTTTTTTTTTAGTTAGCATCTCTGGCCAAAAAAAAAAAAAAAAAAAAAAAAAGCCAGAAGAGGAGTGGCAGAAGTAGCTTGGGAATTGTAAGACAAAGAGAATACAAGGCCAAGGGACAGGGAACAACAGCAAGAAAGACAGCTCAGTTTTAAGAAGTCCTTGATTTTTCACCTGTTTGAAACCCTGGGCTGTGCTGTAAAGCCAATCATAAGTAAACTACAAATTTTAAATTGAAAAACAAATAAAACTTTGAATATGTATGGGAAAAAAGATTTCTTTTCAATTAAAATACTGCAGTTAATTTTCCTGATCTATGCCAAGTCCTTATTTTTTGATCTGTTAACAAAAGGTGAGTAGAGGATTTAGTTGAGCTGTGTAAAGAACTGGACAGCAACTAGTAAGTATAGAGTATCTATGACTCTTTCAGGTCTCAAGCTTGTTTTGTATTCATAAATGTTGACTTCAGTATTATTTGGAATCAATTTAAAGTTAAAAATATGGTTTCTGCATATCACTTTATAAAAAAAAATTATTTTTTGAGAAACTAATAGATGTTAACTCTATTTACAATAATAAATAAA
Organism: Corvus kubaryi; assembly: GCF_017639235.1. Classification (NCBI taxonomy): domain Eukaryota; kingdom Metazoa; phylum Chordata; class Aves; order Passeriformes; family Corvidae; genus Corvus; species Corvus kubaryi. The sequence goes on along the minus strand of NW_024580667.1, from coordinate 33,183,206 downwards.
TGTGCTCCAAAAGCCTGTTTGTGCCCATGTGTGCAAGTACAATGGAAATAGAACACATGAATGTGGAATTGAATATCTTCTTTGAAATCTCAATGACTTTTTTAATGCACAAGGTTGTATAAAAAAACTTGTGTGTGAAGCATTAAAAGAAACCAAAACAGAAATGAATAAATGGAGAGACATGCAAAAGAATGCCTTAGACATACAAATATCTGTTATAGAAAGTCAAAGGAAAAATATTACTTTCTGGTTTAAGATTCTTCTTCTGGCTTCTCAAACTCAGCTCTCGATTTTCCCTATGATGTTATATCCAAGGATAAAGTGAATCTCTGTTCAAGGAAGGATACTTTTAAGTTTTATCTTTGTATTATGTTGCATTCTAATTTCTTTTATAAAAAAGGATTTAGCGTGCTTCTAAGATTGCTGCATAAATAAATGGAAATAGGTATGCGCACACAAACATTTTCCCTAATACTTCCCTTGAAGGAAATTTAGATGTGAAAAAGTAAAAAGTCAGTCTGAAAAACTGACTGGAGGAAACCTTTTCACCTGAAATGAAACTCTGCTGCTGTAGAGGTAGGATGTGAAGATGTAGTGTAGAGGACTAAGATTATGTTGAGCTAGAGGTATCATAAGGAAGAGCACGTGGGAGAAAGGACATAAAAAGAGAAAGCAGAGATAATAAGCGTCAAGAAAAAGAAGTTGTGCAGTTACAAGTGTGAAAACAAGAAATCTCCATGTGGGATGGATAGGTGAGAAAAAAAAGAAAAAATGGCTAGAAAGTCAAAGAACCAGTTGACCCAGATGGTGTAGTCCCCGGCTCCCTCTATGACCAGTGGAGAGAGATGGTATCATTGAGTGAGGCAGAACCTACTGCTGAACCTACTGCTGCCTCATGTGAGATGGCAGCTACTCTTCTCTGTTGACTGTTGGGATGTGATGAGTAATGCATACCTCAGAATCCAGAGGAGTTATCACTCCAATGTTGCCTGTTAACTATAGCGAAGGAATGGTATTAAATCCACTAATGTAGGAAAAATGGATACTGATTTTGTCATTTATTATTTTAGAATATACATTCTTCATTATTCAGATGATAAATAATCATGGAAGTAGTCAGTAAAATCCTTTACATAATAAGTAAGTCATCTCTTTGGAAGACTTTTACATCAAATATATTCATCAGAGTTTTTTTCTTCAATGTATTCTGAATATAGATGCTAGGGAGTAATCATTTAATTAGGAATACTAGTGATCTTTTGCAGTGGAAGGTAAAAGTGCACTTCTAGTCTAATGATCTTGAGTATTTTGAAAAGCAGCATATTACACTGATTGTTCTGCTATTTCAACTTTCTGATCAGTTAAACTTAGCAGTCAATTCCGTTTAGTCAGATGACACTAGTACAATATGTTCTTTTCTTCTGTCTTTAATCTTTTGTCTTTTATTTTTCAGCTGCTCTTTCTGTAAGAAAGAATAAGCAATTAACTAGTTGCTGCAGTATCTCCATTAGGATTGGACTGGGACTCCAGTGTTCTCTTGCAATAATTTACAATTAAGCCTTCAGGACTCAATGAATTTACATAGTGGACATCATAAAGAATTCACATGCATATGTCCTAACACAGTCTGATTTCTTTGTGAAAATGGATTGACTCTTCAAAGCAAAACACAATTCCCTCTTACAATGATGTTTCTCTGCATCTCCTTCACCCTGTGCCCTGGTCATTCTCTATTGAAAACAAACCAATACTTCATAGATGACAAGTATTTTTATATAGCTAGTGGTGCTCACCATTTCAATATACCATATTATTTGGAAAGGTAACTAAAATATGTGCTTGCATAAGCAGTGCCCACATATAATTATTAGAGGTATTTACACTCTCAGGTTCTGCAAAGGCATTTGAGAACATGGTTTAGTCAAACAAAAGGAGTACAAATTGCTGTAAGAAGAATTTTTATATGAAATTTGTACCTTATTTATACATTCAGACTGCAGAATTATAGCAGGAGAATTGCCATTACATTGAAGTTTGTACCTCACTCATCTTCACCATTAGAAGGCTTCTGTGATTTCAATTTACAGTGAAAATCCTATCATTTCCACCACATAAACAAGCCTTTAATGTGTAGAAGGTCTCCTTCCTCCTATAATTATAAATTCATATGTTGTGAATGTTGGATGTAATATTTTCCATTGTTAAATACTTGTGCATTTTGGAAAATGGCTGGAAGTCATTTGGGTTAAGTAAACTCAGCTTTTTTTCCTGTTGTTTTGCTTCTGTTCTCACATCCAAGGAGCAGCAGTGCACATGTCATAATGGAGTGGGGAGACCTTGAAGAGCCTTGCTATTAAACAGTGCATTAAGCAAAGCCTCTTCAGACAGTCCATTCCGAGGAGAGGTCTGCTCCATACAAACAAAGCTCTTGAGATACACTTTGTTTTGTTCTTACCATTCAGAAAAGCACTATTATCCTATGCCTGTGACTCTGTGCACAATATTTCAATTGGTTCCATTTCATTGGTTTTACAGGGAACAATAAAAGAGGCCTCTTGTTCCTGTCCATCCAGCATAAGAGTAGACCATGCTGAATCTCTATCATCAAGCATTTAAAAGCCTCATAAAATATTTAATGTATTCATTCCTTTTAGAAGTCAAACAGTCTTGTTCCATGAAACCAAAATTATTTTTTTAATTACAGCAGTACTAGTCATTTACTACAAACCTAAACAAAAGTTTTTAGGAATTAGTGCACTTAAAATTACATATAAAACAGCAGAGGAAAATATCCGTGATTTTTTTCTCAAAGATGTTTGTGTTGCATGCATCAGGAGCTGCTTTCTGACTAACTTGAGAAATTAGGAAAATAAGTCCCTTAGTCTCTTTTCAAGGAAAGCTGTCTTAACAGTACAGAAAGAGCTCTGTTGTGTAGTGCTAGCACTCTTGCTACTTTCAGAGGTAATTGGAAAAGAAATTATTCTCATTAGTATGATGCAAAATCATACAAGAGCAGTTTTATTTTATAATTCCAGTGCATTTCAGATTTCCTTACGGTCATTAGGCTGACAATCCCCAGATATGCCACATTCACTTTGGAAAGAGATGTCAAGGGAAAGCTCAGGTGATGAGGTCTGCTTTTGGTACTTCAAATGTCCTCAGTGCAATGTGAGGTGCATCTGGACAAGCACACATTTACAGCCCGGGGTGATGGGACAACACTGACTTCTGCAGCGTTGGCTGACTTGCTTCCTCCCACAGCTGGAGACTGAGATTTTTCAGCATCCTTCCTGCCAGACACATGGTGCTCTCTCAGCATGGGGAGGCACTGGAACTGCTTAAGAGCCACATGTCGCTCAGAAGACACTTGCTGACTATCTTGCTTCAATGATAATCTATACTTAGCTTCACATGTAACATGTCCAGTCAGGAGGAAGTCTCTCTGTCTTGCTTTTGTTTTATAGACTTTTCATTTTAATGAGGAAAGAAAGTATGTTTTTAAGACCAAGTAGCCTCTTAAAAAAAAAAAAAAAAGTGAGACAGAGAGAGAAGAACAAAGCTGTGCCTTCTTCTTTCCCACAGTATTATCTCCCTAAAGCTGCTACATGTTAGAAGAGGTTTCCATGGCTATGCAGGATTGTTTTATTCAGTCATTGGTGTTATTGTCAATGCTTTTAAATTATGGAACATAAATATCAAATACATCTAGTTTCATGTAATTACAAGGTAGCTGTTATACTGTTGCAGAACACATAATTATTTTTGGCTCTCAACAAAAGTTCAGGCTGGGCAGTTTTCACTGAGGTCTGCTAAATGCAGCATCTAAGTTAACTGCCTGAACTTGTAATTATCAAGTTGCAATTTTTTTTTTTTTTTAAATTTTGGTAAATCTGTGTGGTCATTAGCAATGAAAAGATCTCAGTTTATTTTTCAAAATCTTAATTTTCAATTTGCCTTCAATCATGAACTGTTCTGTAAAAATCCCATTCAGTAAACTAGCAACAGTCTTTTCCCTAACAAGTCCGGTCACATCAAAACTGTTCCAATGTCCTGAGTTCTTGTTATGTGTCCAGTGACAGGGCAAAGTGAGGTATGAGATATATGAAATATATTGTTTGAGGAGCAGGATTGTGTTCCAGCCTTAATTTTTTCTGCCATAGCCTTTTTCTGACAGTGCAAAGTGGTTAACATGCCATTTTTCACAACTTCAATTAACCCCAACAGGATGTGCCTCTTTAGAGATCCCGCAAAGGGCCATATTTGAATTTGTCAAGTAGCAATGTTTTTATCATGTGGGAGGTGATCAGGGTTAATTACTACTAGCAGCCAAATAGGTTGTGTTAGAAATATGTAAGGTGCTTATGGTATGTGTGTAGCTCTTTAAACGTTATTCGTCACACTGCGGGGTGTGAGCACAGATATTATGTAAAGAGTACTATTCTGGACCAGCACTTGTGTAGGACCAAGTAGCCTCCTGGTCTCTGCTACTGGTAACTAGGTTAGTCTCTTACATGCCCATGTTTGTCTTCAGATTGTGCTTTCAGAGCCACAGGACTGTTACTTTCCTATTTTTCACTGAACTTTTCTTATCGGGAGGAACCTTATGAATAAAGCAACCTGTGTAAGCTCATCAGTGGATAGAGACCAAAGGGAAGGATTTATCCATCCAGATTTGGATGCATATACCCAAAATAGATATCCTCAGTTCTTTAATTTTATAGGCCAGAGATGAGAAGGGAAAAAAAAAATTCAAGGGTGTGTGGAGTTCTTCTCCAAATTAGTTCTGATGGATTATCCTCTAAGCATGTCCTTTTGTTCCCTGACTGTTAAGGAAACCTTGGATGACTAGCTTAGGCATAGGCATTTTCTCTGTGATTTAGAAGGGCCAGTGGAATGGATGTGTATTCTCTTCTCATGCAGAAGAATTATTACTGATGCTGACTTTGGAAACACGAGGACATAATATGTATGAGAAATACTGCTGATAGCAACACTCTCACCCAGACTTCTTAACGAACTGAACTAAAATCCTGATTGCTCCTACTATGGTGATTTTTCTCAATCATTGGTCACATATCCCAGCATCTCAATTCCCTCTTTCCTCCACAGAAAAACCCCACCAGTAAAATTAAAACTCCTAACAAGAAAAGGAAGTAACTCAGTGAATTTTGTTAAATATTACAATGCTGACAGATCAAAATAAAATCAGATTCTTGCATATGTTAAAAAACCCTTTTCTTTCCTTGTGGAAAGATTATTCCCTAAGGCATCTCCATCTTCAGCCGTTATAATTGACCATAGGAATAAATTGACCCAGCCTAAGATTTCAAGTGAATAAGGAATCTCCAAGTGGCTTTTTGTGAAACTAGAAGGACTAATCCCTAAGATAGGCAACACATGAAAGTAGGTCCTCAAAAAAATTCCAAACAAAGGTGTTTACTTTTGCTTGAAAATAAACGTTTTTCTATGTATGAGTTTAGTTTTCTATGTTATCTATCTATATGCATAATTTGGTTGATTTCATATAGAAAAAACCTACACAGACTTAAAAAAAGTAATTTTCCTGTCATAGAACTCCTGGCTTTGCATCATTGGTTAACTTTCACATGGAAATAGTATATGGTGCCTCTAAACAAGACCATTACCCCCAACTTCATTATAGGGAGTATTTTGCATAATAATCCATACCAAACAAAGGCCATCTTATAAGTTCATTTTGCTAAATACAGTGGTAGCCCAGACACTCATAGCTACCATGGGAATAGATCTTTCCATTTTAAAAGAACAGAGCAATCCTCCACTCCTTAAAAAAAAAAAAAAAAAAAAATTCTGACATTGTAGAGCTAGAAAGAGTTAAGGTTGTTTTTTTTTTTTCTTTTGTTTTTTTTTTCCTAATTTCTTTGTTGTAATAATTAGCTCTGCTGTTCAAAGTACAAGCAAAAAAAAAAAAAAAAGAAGTAGTTATATAGAAGTATTATCTGGTTTCAAAAAATAGTTTTATTTGTATACCTATCATAGTTTTGTCTGGAATACTTAATTTCTATATTTAGTAGGCCAGAATAAGACTCAGCATGTTGATATTTCTGAAAGATTGCTTTAAGTACAAGAAAAAAGCAGTTAAAGAACTAAAATAGGTGTTACCTCTTATTTTGCCTGGCTGCACTAAAAAGGCTTTTGATTAATTTTGAGAAAAAGAAATGGACAGACTTTTATACTGAGTTGTTTGACCTACATACCATGGAAACCATTTGCTCTTCTGCCTCAGAGAGGATAGTACAGCTAACTCTGGAGATATACAAGGATATCCTCTTCTTCCTGACACAGCCCAGAAATGCCTCAAGCAGGACTCAAGGTATGGCTGGAAGTAATCAAAGAGGATTGGTGGGTTTTGAATCATTCTGTGAATGCCTGAAGCAGGTCATCTTCCTTTCCTGAGCTCTGAAGTGCTTAGGCCAAGCTGATACTTCTGAATTCAATGAGCAAAGCAACACAGATGAAAATCTGAGTACTCAGATTAGACTTATTCAGAGGAAGCTATCATTTTCAACAGATGAAATAAATAAAACTAAGATGTAAACTGATCCAAACAGCAGAAGAACAGTTATGGTTGCAAAATAAAAAAAAAAAAAAAAAACAACCAGTATTTCTCGCAGAAAGAAGTGGAATGTGCTGTTAATTTAGTCAAGTTCTAATCTAAAGCTCTGGAAGTCAATGATTTAGCATGGCAATGGGAAATCATATCTCTGTACGATGCTGTATATACAGTAAATAAATTATTGAGAAATACGTGAGGAATGCCTGGTCTAAAGGCTTTGAACTGCATCTGTATCACTCCTTAACAAAGCTAACCAGTCAGCTTGTCAGCCTGTCTGTCCTGTTCTTCTCATTATGTTATATGGTCTGTAAACTAAATTTCCAAACTCCTGAACAGTGATGTGTAAAGATATATATCTAATCTAAGGGATATCAAGTACAGAGCAGATTCACTAGGATGCTCTTGCTGCTTTGTGTCATGATGGCAGCAAAAAGCAGCTGCAAATCCAACCAGTGCAGAGAACTTAGAGCTGCTTCGCTGTGTCAGAGAGATGCAAAACAGCAACAGCTCACTGATGGATCCTTCATATAATCTCCAAATAAAATTTGCTATCATAAATTTAAGGGTTTAAGATAATCCACTGAATAATTCCATGACCTCAAAAAAGAAATTGTATATATAAATAAGGCTGCTGTTTCTGTTATGACCATTTACATGTGGAAATTCTTCGGAGAATGTAAAATAATAAAAAGTGCTATATAGCATAGTCAATCTCATAGCAATTTTGAGGTTGCACTGAGACTTACAGATGAAATGATAATAAAAATAATTGTAATTTAAATGAAGTTTTATGGAGACTTCCTCTGACAAAATAAACTTACAAAGGGCAAAGGAAGGGGAAAAAAGATAATAATTCTATTTTTCTAGTAAATACAAACACATTTGCAATTTTGAAAATATGTCCTTTGGAATTATACTTTTTGTTTTCTAGCTAACATCGAAACCAAACTAAACCAAAACATAACTTACAAAGAAAACATGCAGGAAATGTTAATAAATCTCACGAAAAGGCATTTGTCTGCATTACAGTCTGTTTTATTTACTGATCATAGATGCACATGAATGTTCTTTTCCCTCCTCGCTACATTTTATGATTTAGATTGACATTTTGGAAACATGAATTTTCTGACACTTCTCTTGTGGCACTTTTTATGAGTATACTGTATCATAAATTTGTGCTTGTGTTGAAGGTGGTACCTCATGACTGTGCTCAGATTTTAGAGTTATGTGTGATAGCAAGAAATGATTAATTCAGATTAAGATCTTGGTTCAGGGTTAGAATATCGTTTTTCATATCTTATTTCTCATTAAGCATTGAAACTATTTTAGTACTTACATCTACGCAACCATATGAATCATGTCCATAATTTTGTGATGATAACTTATTTAGAAATTGGTAGAAATGTAATTTTGGTGCAAAAGAGTTACTGATCAAGTTTTGAGTCTCAATACAGTAATGAATATGGTATAGTTACATTTTACAATTAAAAAAAACCAAAGAAAAACCCCCACAAATCCACAACTTTAAAAAAAGTTAACACATGTTCTTATTTCATTAATATATTTTATTCATAAGAATTCAGTAGATGTGTTACTGTCCAGCCTTAGATGCAACAACACAATTAAGACTATCACAACTTTTAACATTACCTTAAAAGAAGAAAACTACTAATTTTTGAATGGATTATCTAAGCAACTACAGTTCAACAAGGCTTGGACATCCATGCAGACATGGAGGAATTCCAGGAGAGAATACAGGTGGGTTTCTCTGAGAAAGTTGATCCTAGATATCCCTCGAATCTACATCACTCAGCTCAGCTTGCCATGCCCAGTCCGTCTGAACATAGAGGTTATGTTGAAACAGAACTAAGGTACAGATAGGACTTCAGGATATTAATCCTTCCTGTAACACGTTCACACTACTTGCTGCAAAACTTTAGCATGGGACTGCTTTCTCTTTCACCAGCCTTTATTCTTCTATTGCCCTTCCTAAAAAGAGAAAGAGAAATTAGGCAGATTCTGGTGGAGGATCCAAAAGCCCATAAGTTGCATTGCCTGGGCTGGCTTCCCACTGAGTCAGGACAACTCTACTTCAGTTGTGGAGAGGTCTCTGGTCACCTGGAAAGCCAGCAGAATGTGTCATTTCTTTACCATCTATCAATCCAGGGTATATATTCATGGAAACTGGTGAGTGGTCCCAAGTCTCATAATTTTCTTGGTTTTACATAGGTTTGTAATCTCGTGGTCTGTCAGAAGCAAGCCATAAAGTAATGTTTGATGGAAATCTGTGAGCTGAAACAACAGAATTCTTTCATTTTTTTTTGCCAAGTAACATGGCAGTGACCTCTAAGATTTCTTCACAAAAGAATGTTCTAGTTGATATAATTCTGGATTACACTCAATGTATCACAATCTGCCAGCAGAAAAATATAATGATTTGCTATTTTTTGAACATTTTCAAGAAAAGAAGAATGAAAAATATACTGTGAAAGTTGAGTGACCTTAACAAATGTGAACAAGAAGGATATATTAGAATTCAAAGATGAAGAGCTGCGTAAATTTGTGGATATTTGGTCTGCAATGAAGTCTGTGCTTCTGTTTCTGTATAGAAAATACTGCTTCTCCAGTGTGAGAAGGATTTAGTTTAGTGAAAATAATTCTTTCAAAAAAGTCATAAAAGATCTATAGAAAATTAAATTCCACTTCTTCAGTGTAAGAACTGTGATGATCCAAGCAATATACCTTATAGCAACTTTTAACTCCATTCTCCCTAGTTAAGCACATAAATATTTACAGGATCAAATCTATAAGATTTGCCTTTAAGTATTTTTTGTCATTCTAGGATATGAAAATGTTGAGTGTAAATTAATGTATGCCTTTACAGACAGATAAAGATGTGCAAGTTAATTGTTTTTCTATGCCTGGTGCATACAATGACACTAGTTGGCTTCATCAAAATTTTTGCACCTTCATTGTCTTATTTATGTTGGAGCTTCCTTAAGAATATGGTAATACTTGTGGCTGGGCAACATCAGAAAAAAAAGTAATGAAAAAGGACAACTATTTTATAAAGATATTCAAAATGCAGACACAGTTGTAGCTTAATTTGTTGAAATACAGTTGGGCAGTATAAAAATAATCCATATTAGCATCCAGCTGTCAGTGATAAAAATGCCTGAATAATCATTCCCTGGGCTCAGTTTCATGATGTTATAATAATTAACACAAAAGAACTTCAAAACAAATGCAGTTGTGTTACACTTATTAGCAGGAGGCCATTGTGTGTATTCTCAGGAGTTTTATTTTAATAGTTTTAGTGTATCCATATCCATGACAACTCTCACTGGGATAAAAAAATATCTCTCCCTGAAAACATTTACAAAGACAGGATTCAGATCCTATTTTTAAATGTGTTTTAAATCAACTGAAGCTAAGATCTCCGATAATTAAATAAATACTACTTAAATAATAGTCCATCTAATGCTCTGTCTGCTCTGTCTGTTGTTGAAGTTCACAACATTCAAAACAATTAGTTTTTCTTCAAGTTTATATAATGTCCTCTATATGTGGTTGAATATTTTCCTGTACTCCTGACAAGCTTTAAGAAATATTCTCCCTAATGTTTGCATAACGGCAATGTGGATGATAGACTTTGTGAACAATTTAGATAATTATTTAATACACCCTTGAATGTTCCTCATACTTCTAGTCAGAAGCATTATTAAGTCTTGGAGATGGACAAGACCACAACAACAAATACTCAGCTTCATTAAAAAGTAATATTATGTAGTAGAATTACTGGGGAAGGCATGTCCTAAAATAAGTGTTGATGATAATGAAAGTCACCTTTTGTATGAATAAATCCAACATCACTGTAGGGTTGAAAAACATCACTAAACTGATATGTCGTGTTATATATGTTAATTTGATTTGAGATACCTACGTAATTTTAAATAATAGCAAGAGTAAATATTTTTAAGTCTTTATAAACAAGACTGTCATTGTTTGTAATTATCTGGCTTAATAGATTCCAATGAGGAGGAGTTTTATTATGAAAGGTTAAATAAGTGTAATCTATTATTAATGTGAATAACTGTAAATGACTTTAGAAACGTTTGAAACTATATCTGCTCAGGTTTGTTGTGGTTGTCAAATGGTTATGTAACATATTAAAGCTGCTACAGTTACACATCCTGAATTTTTATTTTTCAATAATAACATTAACTTTTTCCTCCATCATATTGCGCCAATACTATCTTACCTGTCAAAAGGAATAGATAAAATTTTATTGTCAATGACATACTGCATAGGGCCTGAGGCTAAAGCATCGAAGTTCTGTAGAAATAAGTCTGTTTGAGAGAAGAATCCTAAAAATGAAAATGTATATATTTGCTTGAATTCATGAGATCACTGTAAATAAACAGCAATGGTGAATTACAGAGCTTGCACTTTTCCACACTAATAGGATAGAACATTGAATTCAGAAATTTGGGGGGGGAGGTTATTATTATTTACGTATTTCTTTTAATGAATGGAAGAACACTCACAGGCTGCAATTCCAAAAGTCAAGCTAAATGTAGCTGCCTGGGTTTTTTCAATCCACAGGACACCCTCAAAGTTGGTAGTATGAAATGCTGATAACTTTTACGCAGGTTTTCAAAGTTCATGCAGAGAGCAGTCCAAACACAGAATCTTTAGAAACAGGATATCTAAGGCACTGAGGTTGTTACAGTATGATGAGCTGCATGAGGGCGTTTTTTATAATAGCCTTCAATGGAGCTGTAGATTGGAATATAAGAGCTTTGTGCTAGAAAGAGGCATAAAATAGAACGATTCTCTGAAAGAGTCTTGTACTTGCCATGTTGACTAATTTGTCACCATTAGCTCCCTTTATTGATGGTGAGGATAGATTTTTTCCTTGCAGCTTAAGTGTTTGAAAAAATGAGAGTGCCAGGTAATTCACTAGGTCAGCATGGAACAAAAGGCATGTGTGATAGCCAATGTCTTTAGAACCCCAAGCTGCCAAGCTCAAGTTTAAAATCAGATTGGCAGATGATTTTAGTAAAAAATGCACCAAATTACCAATGTAGGTAGGCAGGTGGGATCACAGAAATAAAATGTTTCTAAAGCTGGGAGCTCTAAATGGAGGTACAGCAACATGACATTGTCTCGTTTCCAGTTGACCACTGTACATAAAATGTTAGACTAGCACAGTCAGAACTTTCAAGTCTGTGCTGTATTGTGCTAATGGAAATTTGGTTTGTTACCCTCTTTCTTCAACAGCTTTGTGTCTCCTTCTAACTCAAAGTTCATTCTTTGTTCAATTCACCACAGATATATGCCTGGATCGTAACACCATTTTGATTTGTCCTTCCTGTGGCAGTCTGTAATACTTCTTCAGGGATGTAGTGGCTGGGTTGAGGGACTAGGTCCCTTGCCCAGTGAGGGACTGGGTCCCTTGTCTAGAGTAAAGCGTGCCTTTCCATGAGAAGAGCAGTGGCAGTCTATCTGTAAAAGCAGCAGCATATCCTCCCTCCCCAGTGTAGTGGTTTGGTCCAAAATACTCATTACTGTTTACCTTCTGTGAGATAAGAATTAGGAGAAAAGCAAATCAGGCACAAAACTTGAAAGAATATAAAGAAGTTTATTAATAGACCTAAAAGAGGGAAAAACAAACAAACAAACAACAACAACAAAAAAGAAATCGTACCACACCTTCAGAACACTTCTCCTCCCCACACCTTTCTCCCTTCTCCCGCTGACAGTGCAAAAAGACAACCCTTGAGATGTTCAGTCTGTTTACCATTTCCATAATAACCTTGTTCAGTTCACTTAGGGAGAAGAGTCTCTCTTGCTCATACTATGGAGACATTATCACAATGAGACAGCTGCCCAGGTTGGTTCTCTGCTCGCATCATGTGAGAGTCCCTTCCCCTGACTTGCAGCTTTTCACACAACTGCTTTCGAAGGTCCAATCTTGAGCTACGGGGGTACAATTTTAAGGTTGAGCTGTTCAGAAACAAAAGTTCTCTTCACCCATCTCTGGGAGCATTTCCATATCTGAGAATAGAGGCCCTCTTCCTTTCCTGGGAGAAAAAAAGCATCTTCCTCTCTAAGATTATCCCTGGGAGTATCTCTAGGAACAGAGGTCTTCATCTTCCAATTGGAGCAAGAGTCCTCATTACTTCCATCTCTCCCTGTTCAAATTTCTCTTCAAATCACAGCTGCTTCAGCATTTGCTTATTCAAGCGCAAGTGCTGTTGCCCACAAGCACAAGTTGAATGCTCCACCCCCAACGCTTTCATGAAATTACAACGGGTACTCTGATATATCATAGTCTATCACCACCATGGCTTTACAACAGAATCTCAGCTTTAAGCATCTCCTCTTTCTCCTCCCTCAGGTTTTCAGCTCTTCACAGCATTAAAAGGGTTAATCTCACCCGGGCTTTGCAGCTGGAATTTTGCTTATCGCTGTTGGTCACATGATCTTTGCCAGGCAACGGGCAGCTTTCAGCTGAATTCTTTGGCCTCACTGGAGAGAGGGAGCGGCCAGTCTGCCTACAGCAGGGCAGGGGGCCGTGGGTGGAACAGGGCCCATTGGCTCCAGGATGGCTGTGGCCCGGCCCAGCCTGAGCAGGGCCCGGCAGGGCCGCTGGGCCCCGCATGGGCCCAGGCCAGTTACCAGTCCTCAGGCCGGAAGCAAGAGAGAGAGCTTCCTGGGGTTTGTCCATTCTTAAATGGGCACCACAGAGGCGGTCAAAATTCCAAGTGGCTTAAAAATTGTCCATATTCAAACTGGCCAGTCGACAGGTTCTGTTAGGTCACAGAGGAAGCTGTAAGCACCTCCTTGCAAGAAAATCACTTCCGGGACTATGTTTGCTAACCCATGACAAGAAAGCCTTGGCTCTTGTGGAAGCCATTGTATCTTTCTAGCCATCCTGCAAAACCATTGCCTCTTTCTGTTTTTCCCTCAGCAGCCCTACTGCAGTGCCTGGCAGGTTGCAGAGTAGGAAGGGGAGGTAACAAACCAGGCTGGGCCAAGGCATGTCTGCTGCAGCCAAGTACACCAGGTTTCCTGTGGATGCTGAGAGTAACAAAGTGGTGACACTTGCATCTGTCCCTCTCCCTTCTTGCCCTCCTGCCAATTTCATCAGATGGTTCAATAGTTGCCTTCTGATCTTGCTCTTTTTTCTCTCTCTTCAAGACTGATCCCATGGGTAAAATTCAGCACCTACTTTCAGGCAGAATCTTTTCTTGTGACAATAGCTGTGATTATGGTACAGGGTTCAGAACACACTGTTATTGTTCATTTCATTGGCAGAATAAAATTTAAAGCAGTTTAGTCCTAGATCCACAAATGTATGTAAATACCTAATACCTGCTTAATTTGCTTGAAGTCAGGTACTTAAGCACCTTTTGGAGTCTGGATCCTAGTATTTGCTTTCTTCTGAGTATGTGTGATTTTCTGTAATTGCATTACAGGGAAAGTGGAGTTTCAAGATCTTTAGACATTAGAATGAGACATTTTGTGGTTGGCTTTGAATGCTGATGTGTTATGCCAATGCAGAGACTTCTATTCATATAATTAGGAATTCAGAGGTTTATTTGATATCTCCATAGTCTGAATATACACAATATAATCACAGACAGAGTAAACGAAATAAAAACCTTAACTGCCAATTTACTGGTAAGACTTTATTACCATAAAATTGATTAATGTTTATATTTAATGTGAAGCTTTGGTTCTTAATATTAAATTGGCTAGGGATGGTTTAAAGTTCTGATTAGTTCAATGAAAAGTGTTAGTCTGTCTTGCCTCAGAAATCTGAAAAGGTAAACATTTATATGATTCAATATGTGAGTTTAATAACTAAACAGATCACCACTGAGCTGCTGCGATAAGTTAAAAAGGATCAGATAAATATTTTAAGAACAGCATCTTTTCATTCAATTGGGTTTTCATGTTTTGAAGACAATCAGTTACTCAATTTTGTATTGTTTAGTTATTTGACAAGAGGCACCAATCCAGTAACTACAGTTTCAGGTTTTTACTGATTCTGTTGAATCACATGGCTGCAGAGGAGTCCAGTGTCAGGATCATCAATGGCAAGATGGAAAATAAGTTGGTAATATGAGAGACATTTCAGAACAGATACTATGCAACACTAGTTTTATTAAATTAATCCTCCTCCAGTTTCCCTGATTGAAGACTTGATAGACTTCTCAAAAACAAAAGAGTGGGAGATAAAACACATGGATCCTCTTTTCAGGCCACTTTCCTCTCACTCTCATGCCTCCTATCTGTACACTGATCAGAATGGAAGACAGATTGATCTTGAGATGATTTTCTTTATTCACTCTTTACACAATTTTAGAGACTCCTAAGACTTCGAAGGGAGGCCTAAGGTAGGCTTTAGGATTAACACATAGAAAAAGAGAATTTTAGGCTAGGACTGTCCTTGTGATTTAATACACTGTATGTAAAAGATTACTGAAATCTCCATCCCTTTTTTACTTGCAACTGCAATGGGCTGAATGGGATTCTCAAGTTATCCTTTTCCTGTCTTTTGATCCAATTTGAGTATGTTGACATATACATGCCAGTCAAGACTGTATAAGAAGTTTCAGCAGCATGAAACTTTTTCACTCCCAAGTAAACTGGGAAGTGAGGCACTGGAAATAACATTTGCCTTTTAGATCTGTGATAAAAGAATGTGATTAACACTATTCAAGTTTAATTTCAGGTGACTTTAGGGGAAAAGGCCAATAATTGGGTTTGCATGCATTTCAGTGGGCATCTGACCCAAAACCAGGCATCTGAATTAGTAAACAGACAGCAGCCGCATTTCACAACAGAGACTTTTCTGCTCTCAGCGGGTTAAGAAAGACATTGATAAGATGGTATTCTTTATTTTGACTCCATTGATTGGGCTACTTTCAATTCATCATGTCCTAATTATTTAATTTGATAGATTAGGTGAATGGATGAATGTGCTGGTATTCATGAAGTCAATTTGGATTATGATACTTAGTAATCAGTTTTGGTTTAATTTGCTCACTTATGCTGACAAGAGGGGTATGGTGAGATAGCAAAACTGAGTGGAGAAGACCTATATGACTGTGATTATGAGTTTTCCAGGTGTTTTTGGGAAAAGGGGAGTCCCTTGCCATACATGTAAATATCAAGCAGAGTGACATAGCTGGAATTGCAGCAGAATGCCATAGTGAGATACAGAAGCCAAGGACAAA
Source organism: Corvus kubaryi (assembly GCF_017639235.1). Taxonomy (NCBI): domain Eukaryota; kingdom Metazoa; phylum Chordata; class Aves; order Passeriformes; family Corvidae; genus Corvus; species Corvus kubaryi. The sequence goes on along the minus strand of NW_024580667.1, from coordinate 33,167,360 downwards.
AATTTGAGGTGGCTGGATGGGCTTGGAGCAGATGAAGCTCTGTGGTTACAGGCTCTCTGGTTCTCTGACCCTTAACCCTAAGCAGAATAGAATCTTTGTGCTACACCTGAGGTCCCCATCACCTTGGGTGGCCCAGACTGGATTAGTGTTGAGGCAGTCATGTGGATAACTTACTGTAATCCTCTTTGACATGCCTTTTCCAGTAGCAGTATCCCCAGAGCTGTTGGCTCTGTGGCTTGCTGAACCCTAACCTAACCCTAACGAGATACTGTTGAGCTCCCAGTCTCTAAGGGTGTCCTAGATTTGAAAGGTGTGAAGGCAGAAATGTTGGTGCCCTGAAATGATGCACTGGGAGTGTGTTTTCCAACCCCAGTGTCCCTGGAAATGTGGGCTTTCTGGCTGGCAGTATTGTTAGAGTTCAGTGAACATTTTTGAAGTACAAGGAATGCTTTTTAATATTCCTTGTTTCTGTAAATGCCAAATACACGGTGTAATACCAGTGTCTATACTGGAAGACAGTCTTAAGCTCAAAATTTATTCTTCACATCATGGCTTTCAACGTCTAAGGCAGAACTAAATAAGGTGCAAAGTAGCCTCTCATTCTGAGTTCGCTATATTGCAGTGACATTGTGCCGGTTTGGGCAAATTTGGAAATATATCCTCTGAGAGAAGGCAGGTTACAACCATCCCTCCCCCACCAGGTTCAGGAAAAAATAAATTTTCCTCGAAGGAAAGTGAAAGAGATAAAAACTATTTATTTAACAAACACACAGGAAAAGGATAATAATGCTAAATAATAAAACCTGTCGCTCTGCTGAGAGAAACCTGGAAAAATTTCAGAGTCCTTCCATAGATCTCTCTCCCCCTCCTTGGAGCTGGGTCTTGGTGGTGGGCCCACCTCCAGGGCCAAGGCCTTGGTGGAAAGTCCTCCCAAAGTATTCTGATGTTGAAACAGTCCAGCAGAGAAAAGGGAAAAATCGGAGCCCCAGGAAAACAAAGTTCAACTCTCTGGAGGAAAAGGAGCTGAAAAACTGGCCGAAAGCTGGCTGAAAAAAAACAAGCAGGGCTTCCTCCCACTCCTCTCTCTCACAGCAGCAGAAGCAGAACCATCTCTACCTCTGTGTGTCCTTGAAACACTGCTTTGAAAGTTCTGCTCATTTTTTTTCTCTCCCCCCTCTCAGGCTGAGTTTAAAGGCATAGAAAGGCACAAAACTAATTTCTGGGCATAGAACAGTGATATAGGGTACAACATCATAAAGTCACCCCAAGACAGATGTGTAAATCTCTAAGTAACTCATGAGCTAAGCTATGTAAAATGGACTGATTTAGATCAGGAAATGCTAGTAAGGTTAAAACTGAAACAGAAAAAAACCTCAAACAAAGTAAAACAAACAAAACCCAATCAAACAAATAAAAAAACACAACCCAAAAAAACCCCCAAACAAGCAACCAAATAAAAAAACAAAAAGGAGGCCCAAGCCACAGAGCTGTGGGCATGGTATCAGCCAAGCCGATCTTCTGGCCAGAAAAACTCTTTAATCATCTGTATACATTAGGGATGGTCTTGGGGTTGTCCCATGGGACAGAGCACAATGTGCAAGCACAGCTGTAGACGTGCTGTGAATGTATTAACTAAAAGTGTTAGATGCTGTAGGTCTCTGTGTCCTGTAGGAAACAAAATGCAAAGCATGCCGAGGAAATGTCAAGGGAATGAAATGGGAGCTGAAATCTGGAGTACCTTATAGTGGTTTATGAAATCAAAATTTTTAGGCTTGTAAATAGAGATATAACATGAGCCATCTGTATCATTTTCTGAGTATTTTAAAGCTAAACTTAACAATGATCATTTTTGTTCACAATATGATGAAAATTCATCTGTGATTTTTAATAATATTGTTTATACTGAAGAGCTACTATCAACTTTCTTACTGATAAAAATTAGAATTTGAAAAAGGGAGTAAAAAATTCAGTATTACACTCTAAACACATGTCCTCTGATTTTTGTCTAAAATTTTTGAAGATCTTATCATACACCTGATTTTGCAACTATGAGTTTGTATTCACTTCCTCTTCCCCTTTACTAGGTTATCATTTCTTTTAATATGTCTCTGGAAAAGGTTTAAAATTTTCATAATGTCACATTCAAATACATTACACTTCATTGATAAATATAAATAAATGAAATAGAAATTATCTTAATTTTTTTTGTTCTGAAAAATATTACACAAAATGTGTACCTTGTTACATAACATACTGTATCAAATTTTTTAAAATTTTAAATGTAATTGATCACCTCCTTGTCATACAATATTGAAAGGGTCAAACAGTTGAGGCTAGAATAGGAAACTGCAAATAGAGCTTTGTGAAAAACATACCAAAAAATTGTCAAAGCTAAGTAATATTTCTTTCCCAAAACTGAAAGCAAGTGCTTGAGATGCCATAACATAAATGCCTATAAAAACTGTTACAAGTTCCTATACAATCCATCTGAATGTATTTTGGGGAAAAATATCACATATTATCCTAAGTTTTAATTATAGTATGCAGACACATACACGTCTATCTAATTAGTACATAGAATCATATGAAGGTTTGGGTTGAAAGGGACGTTTAAAGGCCATCTAGTCCAACCCTCGTGCAATGAGGAGGCATATCTTCCACTAGATCGGGTTGCACAGAGCCTTACCCAATCTGACCTTGAAAGTTTCCAAGGACTGGGAACCTACTACCTCTCTGGGCAATCTGCTCCAGTGTTTCACCACCCTCATTGTAAAAAACCTTCTTCCTTACATCTAATATAAATTGACTCTTTTTAGTTTAAAGCCGTTACCTCCTGTCCTATAGCAACAGGTCCTGCTAAAAAGTTTGTCTCCATCCTTCCTGAAGGCTCCCTTCAGGTACTGGAAGGAATCTCTATAATCAGTCTTCAAGACCTTCAATCACAACTATAGATAAAAGGGAATAATGCTGCTTTCTTATAGAACCATTCCAGATACTGGAAGGCTGCTATAAGGTCTCCCTGAAGCTCTTCTCCAGTTTGAACAACCCCAAATGTCTCAACCTGCTTTCATAGGAGAGGCGCTCCATTCCCCTGATCATTACTGTAGCCGTCCTCTAGACACTCCTCAACAGGTCAATGTCCTGTCTGTGCTGAGGATTTTTTGCTGAATGCAGCACCCATGGTGGGGTCTCATAAAAACTGAATAGAGGGACAGAATCCTCTCCCTTGACCTGCTAGCCCAGCTGATTTTGTTGCAGCCCAGGATTAATTCATTCTTCTTGCTTATTTATTTGCTTTACTTATAAGGTTTTCCTGAATTGTCACACTGAATGGTGAGGTTTGAAAAAAACCATTTTAATTGAATTGACTTTAGAAACATCTGAGAAATATTTTTCATATAGTAAGCAGTAGTAGCTGCTGTTTATTAAATCAAGCCTTTTAAGAAACAATATATAAAATATTTAATTCAACAATAATGATTTACTAAATTCTAGAATTCCGGTTTTCATCTGTGGAAGATCTCAGGAATTTTAAAAATTAATAATTTTTTTTAAGGCAAAAGGACTTCAGGTGAGATTAATTTGGCCTGAGTAGATAATTTCTAGAGCTATTCTATTATTCTGAAGTGTTGAGGTTATAATTTCTTTTAATTAACTCTTATGATTAGTTTTCAGGATATCTAAAAGCATAAATAAAAGAAGGTGCAAATATTTGTAAGATTTTTTTATTTCAAAGTTAAAAAAATTGAAAACAATACATTTTTATAGATTTGGAAGGGAATTTTTAAAAACTGCTCACTTTTAGAAAGCGATTGAGGAAACTTAGTTAGCTTGTTGCCTAGCATAAAACACAAGATCTTTCCAAACAGTATTCAAATGATAATACAAAGGCAAATCTTTAATTGAAAGCCTTTGAGGTGATATGCACACATGATATACCATATTTCTACAATTTTTATAAGGTTAGTTGATTAGTGTACTTGTCACATATTGTCCAATTAGAAGGGCAGTTGGTTAGGTAATTTTCTCCTGGGTTCTGCCCCACTGGAGCCCTCCCCTGATCTTTTAGCCCTACATTTTATTGCGTCTGCAATGTATGGTGCAAAACAAAGTGTTCTTGCTAGACTAAAGGCAAGACTAAATAGAGTTTCAAGAATGTACTTGTAGGTGTTTGTTAAACTATGGGAAAGGACAGGAAAAGTACTATAAGTTATAAATATGTATTAAGAGTCTACAAAGTTGCAAATATATGAAAAATATATAAAAAGAAAAATCTTTAGGCATCAAACTGGCTAAATTTTATAATTTAATTTTTATTTCATCTTGAATTTTCATGGAAGAATAAAGATATTACTTTTTGTCCTAATTATTTTCAAAATTTCAAAATTTTAATGGTCTAAATTGTTCTTCAGTGTTCTCATATGACCTATTGAAGAAAACATTTAAAGGTATGATGCTTCTGACTAGGTAATAAAGATTTGGACATATTTCTTTGCTTATATAATTTTAGGGAAACAGATTTTAGAATACCGTGTGTAGGGTATACCGTGTGGATTTATACTGCAGTTGGAGGATGCAGTGTAGGATAAAGCAGTTACAGCAGTAGGCTTGTTTAAACCAGTTTCTTGCACAGCCGCTTCTGGGTTGGTACAGACAAATTTGATTTTAAGGCTCAGTTCAAGCTCAAGAGCTGTACCTTATGCTTTTTCTGCCAGGTTAAGACTTGCTTGATTTAGAAACAGGATGAGGAGGAATCTCTGTAGGCAGAATCTTGGCAAGAGTCTCAGACAGACACCATGTAGGAAGGAAATAAGGGCCTGTATAAATACAGTCTGGCTGTAGAGGACTAAGGTTCATTAAAAAAAATAATTATGGAAAAGATTTTAATTTTTGTTAATTTTATAGCAAGAAAAATGAGAACAGATATTTTTGGGGTTTTCACTTCAGAGATAAAAACTATAAAATATGGTTCAAAACTTGAGAAATTAGAGCCTCAATCAATGTTCCTTGATGTTGGAAGTGCTCTTACTTTATGCTCTTGTTATGTTACAATTCACTACCTTACTTTTTCAGGGTAGGATTGACTCAGATGAGTGTAGTGGAGCACAAAACGTAGTCTAACCAGGATCTTCAACTCACAGAGACAAGAGGAAGCATATGGGATCACTGAGCTGACAACAGCTGCTCATTGCATCATTTTTTTTTTTTTTTTTCAACTTTTTGCAAAGGAATTTTTTTAAAAGCACATCTCGTTTACTGACCAGAATGACCTAACAGGTGGTACTTTCAGGTGGTCTCTTTTGGAAGACAGAGGAAAGTACATTTGTTTTCTTTATCTTATGATAACTTTTGGGAGGATATCTCAGAGGAATGTTTGGTCTAGCTTATGAGACACTGTAGTTTTTGATCTCTCTTGAATCAGATTAGAGTAAAAGCAAACAAATGTGGGCAATTCCTCTTTAAGCCTGTTCCAAGAATTTAAAATTCCGATGGTTCACTTCTAGCATTAAGCAAGATATATAAACACTTTGATGGCTCAATTTCTTTTTAATCAAAGTTTAATTATCTGCTATTCAGTTGCTAGAGATGAAAGTAGATATGTAGGGGTTTTAGGATGTTCATATACAAAGGTTTGAGGAAAGAGTATGCCCACATAGCCATTAAGGGAAAACACTCAAAGAATGGGAAAGCAATCCGTAGAAGGAGAAAAACAGGCAGTGGTGGCCAGTTTGAGGATGCAAGAACACTAAAGCTTGAGCAGACAAGAAAGACAAAAACAAATGGCAAATAGTCAACGCTTTGAGGGCAGCACAGGCAACATAACTGTAATGCTATGTTGCTGTGGACAGGAGTAGAATGCCCTCCAGAGAAAGAGAATATTTTTGAACCAGAAGAAGAAAAAATGATTTTGGTTGCTATCTTTGAAATGAAAGATTTGAAAGCAGTACAAGAAATCAGAGGAAGAAACTAAAAATATGACAGGGATGAAGCTGTCATTACTGTTAGCTCCTTTATTTTTTGTTTTATTTATTTTTTTCCAGTCTTGTGGAGGAATAGCCAACATATTTGACTAAGGTCTTCCTATTCAGGGGCAGAAACAGTAAGAGGTTCTTGAAAAAAAGGAAAATTTTTTCTACTAAAAGACATTACTGTGACCTTACTGCCTGGGAAACATAACTTTATAACTTTGTAAACAAAGACAATAAATATTAAAAGAGAAAGAACAACAATGTTCATCTTAAACTAAGCAGAAAGCAGTAGAAAATTATAGAGAATAAGTACTATTTATTTCTGGGGTTTTTTTCTGCAGTGTAAATACAATAACATTCAATAATAGGTTATGAATACAGTGTGCTGACCAGGGTAATGTGGCATGAATATTTTGATGTATTTATGATCTGTTTTCAAATTTTAAAATAAACCATTAAGTGACATAAATGACTTTTAGCAATTATGCCTGCTAGAAACTGCATTCTGATCTGCTAAGAGGAAAAAAAGTCTGCATTGACTGTTAGTTGTGGAACAGTTGTGAACCAGGTGTGTGGATTCAAAGTCTGCAGATAAAGTATGTCCAGTAATGATAGGGGAATTATATAAAATAAGAATGGAAAAGTCCTAAGTTAAAGTATCATATTATTCAAGGTAGAACAGAAACAGAGTTCTAATGTTACGGCCCAGACCAACATCATAGACCGTCCTGGACAATCTAGGCATCCTGGGAGCATAGCAGACTGCCAGAGCTGATCAGTCCTGCTTCCTAATCTAGCATACCACAAGAAGTTATAGCACTCCTTACTCCAAAGTAAGGCTTTTGATACAAATCTTTGTTTTCTGATGCATACAGTAACACACAGAATAAATGAGTCATGAGAGAGGGTGGGTTGGCTACAAAAGCCAAGTGGTGCTGTGACAGAAAACAGCTACTCTCTAAAAATTCATCCTCTGCGTAAAGAAGCAGGAAGGAAAATTACCGTGCTAGATAGACAGTGCTGGCATAGGAAAAAATTCATTTACTGACTATGGAAAACTCACCTTGAGGATGTTGATAGCATTGGAGGACTTTGAAATATTTGAAGCATTGGGGAAGCAAGAATCACAACTAACTTTTGCAGGATACTTTCTTTGCAGGGAAAGACAGCAGGCTTAATTCTGTCCTCTAAATCTATACCAATTTTTGCCAAAAATTCCTGAGCAAATCTTATATTGAGATAGAATGTCATTTCCTTTAATTTCATTCTGTCCCCACTCCTAAATTCCCTATCTCAGTCTCTGCCTTTTCCATAAGGCTTTATTTATAATCTGTTTCAGGAAGACACTGATTTGTAACAAAAAACCAGTGTACACTGGGAGTCAGATTTGGACTCCAATGAAGAGAAATAAACATTGTCTATAGAAAAAGGAAGGAGAAGACAGACTTGCATTAGGTATCACAACATAGATCATCGAATCAATAATATGATTTTGAGAACTGTAGGGTTGACCCTGGCTGGATGCCAGACACCCACCAAAGCCTCTCTATCGTTCTACTCCACAGCTGGACAGAGAAGAAAATATCTTATGAAGGGTTTGTGAGTGTAGGTAAGGACAGATAGAGATCATTCACCAAGTACCGCCACAGGCAAAACAGACTCAAATTAGAGATATTAATTGAATTTATTACTAAAAAAATCAAGCAGGATAATAAGAAGTAAAATAAGATTTCAAAAACAACTTCCCCCCATCCCACCCTTTTTCCCAGCTCTACCTCCTAGACCTCAGTGGCGCAGGAAGATGGGGAATAGGGGTTGTGGTCAGTTCATCACATATTTCTGCCATTGTTCAGGGAGAGGAATCATTCTCCTGCTCCAACATGGGACACTCTTCCTTGGGGTGCACTCCTTCAAGAATGGGCTGCCCCAGTGTGGTCCCACACAGGGTTGGAGGTCCTACCAGGAAACCTGCTCCGGTGTGAATTCCTCTCTCCACAGATCGCAGGTCTCTGCCAGGATCTTGCTCCACTGTGGGTTCCCCATGTGTGCACACCCTCTTCTCAGGCATCGGCCTGCTCCAGTGCGGGTCTGCTCCACAGGCTGCAGGTGGATCTCTGCATTCCTGTGGTCGTCTATGGGCTGCAGGGGGACAACCTACTTCACCATGGTCTTCACCATGTGCTGTCAAGGAATTTCAGTTTGGGCACCTGGAGCACCTCCTCCCTCTACTTCTCCACTGACCTTGGTGTCTGCAGAGATGTTCGTCTCGTATTCTCACCCCTCTCTTCTCTGGCCACAAATACATCTTCACAATATCTTTTTTTTTTTTTTTTTTCTTCTTAAATAAGTTATCACAGAAGCATTGCCACCATTTTTGATTGACCCAGCCCTGGCCAGCCACATATCTGTCTTGGAGCCAGCTTGCATTGGCTTCGCTGGACATGGCTCTGCTGGACATGGAGGAAGCTTCTAACAGCTTCTGTCAGAAGGCACGTCTATAGCCCCTGGCTACCAAAACCTGGCCATGCAAACCCAGTACAAGAATAGATAGGATCTGGACCACAGGAAAGGGCTAGAGAATAAAACTATAATTTAAGGGGAAACAAAGATTTGGTGACTAAATTTCAGCCCTCCTATTTGCAGCTCATCTTTGACAAAAGTTTAGATTACGTCAGATGATGCCATTTCTTTCAAAAAGAAGATTATTTACTTTAGAGTTTCTCTCCAAATCAGTTTGAAACTGTTGTTATCCTATTGATGCTATCATTTGCCTAGTGTGTGTGTAGAAATATTGCCCTATTTGATTTCAGAAAATTTGGTCAGTGAACCAAAGTTATGACACTTGTCTAAACAAAGCAACTGTCAGTTCCTATCACAAGCTCCTTCTAAATAAAGAGCTGCACAGCTCCAAAATTTGTTTTTCTTTAATGAATCCAAGCCTTTCCACTGTCATTAGTCATTCTTTCTAAAAACACTGGAAAATGCAATACATTAGTCAACCGTGACCTAGCATGTCCTAAGGTGCATATTTTATTGATGTAAATAAATGAGATTCTAGTCTACCCAAATGCTGATGTTTTGATTTAATAGAAACATTGTTTACCTTAAAAGTTGTCATTACTGCAATGATTATTTTCCCTGGAGGCTCTGATGATAATTTGGAGGACAACTGCTAGAAGCCTGCTTAGTATCTGCAGATTCATTGGGCAATTAAACTATTCGATTATGGAATAAAAGGAGAAAATAGTTAACGTGTTTGCTGCTTTCTGTTGTTTACTCCAATACATATTTTTCCTTACATTGAAAGAAAGAGTTTCGAAAGTGCATTAGTTTCATGCTCCCATAAATGCAACACTCTTTAGATAACATTACAGTGTTAAGCTCCATTATTACTAGATATGAAATTAAAATGAACCAGACATTGGGAACTTGCTATTATTTTGAATTAAAATCAAAAAAAAATGTATATTTTACAGTGCTCAGAGCTAGAAGAACTGTTGTAAATGTTTTCTTGTGCTTTTGATGTCAGCTGTCCCTCTAGTTTTCTTCCTGGATATCAATCTTGAAAACCAATACACATATAAATTCTATTTCCCTTCTTCCTGCCTTTAGGTGGTATCCAGAGTTACCAACAGGAATTCATTTTATAAAGGTCACTGACTTAATGAAATAGTTTTCAATGTTTATGCCTATGCATTCCTTTGAAAAATAGATTTACCTGAACTAGGTATTCATCAGTACAAATTAACTGGATATATTAAATGCTGTATCATTGCATGAGAAAAAGAAATGAAAAATGTGCTGTTATTGCTCTGGGGAGAAAAAAAAAGGTAACATGCTGAATCAATAAGAAGGAAAAACTAAAATATTGTATGGGTTGGACATCCAAGGAGCCTAGATGACTCCTAATGGATGATCCTCCCTGTGGTTGTTAGAAGCTAAACAGGTAGGATAGGTTTTAACAAAAGTTCCGTTCCTCTTTAAAATATATATGCCATGTATATTTTAAAGCTAATAGTGCTGGGTAATTTGAGGTAAATTAAAGAAAAACAAGGGCCATGCCACTATCAGTTTTCCCCACAGTTAAATCCATCTTGGAAAGAATTGTGGGTGACACTAGGCTTCTAGCAAAGATATAAAATAGAAGATAAAAGGAAGTTGATTTCTGAAATTATTACCCATTCAGAAGTTGAGATAAGTTTTTATAAGTCGACAACTGTTTCAGTGTTTTTGAGAGTTTAGATAGGAAATAAACACATATGCCAGCCAAGCTGTCCATCATTTACAAAAATCAAATAGATCAAAAGAGCAAAAGTTCTAGAGTTTCTGCTTCAAAGACCCTCTCTTAGTATTGAAATAAAGTAGAGGAATAAATATAGTCTTGATGATTAAAATACATATCAGACTCAGCATAGGACAATAAAATACAGGACTACCAAATTTTTTTGTTGCACAGTCTGTGAGTATTTAATTCTTCTGAATGGAATTAGCTTTTGTGTACCTCACATACTTACAATAAAATTAATGGTCTCTGCTTGTACAAAGTATTAGTGATCTTTATGGCAAAATATCAGATTCCAATACTCTTCAATGAGGTTATTTTAGATATTCCGTGCAGGAAGGGTATAAAGCTTAATATGGAATACACAAAATTTAAGATATTTTGTATTACGTGAGATTTTTGATTTAGCAGAGTGATACCAAATAAGCAAAGAACACAATATAAATTTAAGTTGCACTTTATAAAATACAGTAATTGCAATATACAATTCAATCTCAACACCAATGGGATTCATAGAATGTTTGAAATTGGAAGGGTCCTCTGGAGATCATCTGGTCTGAGCCCCTGCTTGAGCATAGACACCTAGAGGCAGATGCCTAGGACCATGTCCAGGCAGCTTTTGAATATCTCTAAGGATGGAAAAGCCATAACTTCTCTGGGTAACCTCTGCCAGTGCTTAGTCACCCTTACAAAAGTGTTTCCTGATGTTCAGGACAAAGCTCTTGTGTTTCAGTTTGTGCCCATTGTCTCTTGTCCTCTTTCTGGACATCAATGAAAAGAATCTGATTCTGTCCTGCAACTGCCTTTCAGTTATTTATGTACATTAATTAAGTCCCCTTTGAGCCTTTTCTTCTCCAGGCTGAGCCGTCCCAACTCCCTCCATCACCAAGTGAGACTAATTGACAGGTAATTCCCTGGAACCTTCTTCTTGCCTTTCTTTAAAATATGAGTTGCTTTCCTCCAGTCTTTGAGCACTTCCTCCTGCTGCCATGATCAATCAAAGATTATAGAGAATGGCCCGGCAATGACATCTGTCAGCTCCTTTGGCACTTGTGGGAGCATCCCATGGAGGGCCTAAGGACTTCCCAGGCAACCAGTGACAGGACAAGAGGACACAGTCTTAAGCTGCACCAGGGGAAGTCTAGGCTGGACATCAGGACAAAATTCTTCACAGAAGTAGTGATTGGACATTGGAATGGGCTGGCCAGGGAGGTGTAGAGTCACAGTCCCTGGAGGTGTTTAAAAAATTACTGGATGTGGCACTTAATGCCAGGGTTTAGTTGATAAGGTGGTGTTAGGCCGTAGGTTGGACTCAATGATCTCAAAGGTCTTTTCCAACCTTGTTAATTCTGTGATTCTGTGATTCTGTGACTTATGTATGTCCATTCCTAAATTGAAACAATCACCTTTGCCTATCTCTCTTGACTCTCCTTCCATTTTTGGGGGGTTATTGATCAGTCACAAAAGAAGGAAGCAGTTTCTATACATTTGTAATACAGAAAGAAATCTTTGTTAGATTACAGTATTAAAAATTGCCAGATTATATACATTCAGAAAAAAAACCCTGAAATTGCCAATAAAGGGTCTGGCACTTTTAAACTTTATGTTTCTGGAGTAAAAAACTGCTTTGAAAAATTTTTATTTCAATAGTTTGATTATAGTACTAAAAAATTAGTTACCACAGTAACAGAACAAGACAGCAAATATTTTTGCTGACTTTTACCAAAATGTGAAACCATTACTATTGCACAGCAGTTGCTGAGATACAAAACACATCTAATTTGCAGGTGATACAAAATGCTTTCAGCACATTTAGTAGTACAAAGTTTATGATACAAGTCAGATATGTATTTCAAGTGAGACAAACTCATAGAAAATGCATATAGATTTGATATAAACTACTTATTTAATTAAGCCCTCATCACAAAAAGACACAAACAAACAAACAAACAAAAAAGGAAAAAAGACCCAGCACAACCCCAAAAACCTCCAGAACCAAACCAAAAAACAAAATGAAAAATATCCAGAACAAATAAGCTTAATTTGTACTCAATTTAAGAAATCAATTCCTATGTAGGGTGTGATCACAGCAGCAAGTAGGGAGATAACTGACCATGAGATGTGCCACTCTGTGGCATTCATTTTGCATAAATTTACTAGATCTCCTTAGATGGTTTTAATTGTTTTGACCCTAGGTCAAGAAAGAGGAACTAGATAATTGGTCTGTGCTAATTTGCAGCTTGATTAGTCTACTGCCATGCAGCTATGCATCACCATACAGGCTGAGATTTGCAACTTCTCCAATTTGTAGTATTAAGACAAGCTAAGCCTGAAAAAGTAAACTTCTCTCTTGCCCTTCTATTACTGCTCACCCTAGAAAATTAAGCATAATCTGACCTCAAGATAATTAAATAAAGAGATTTAAATGTATCATATACTTTGAGTCATTATCTCTTTTACATATTATTTTTACACCTGACTTCAGAATAATTATTGTCAATTCACCATGGTACAGAAGCAGACTCAAGTCTAAATTGATTTGGGTGTAGAAAAATTATCTTCCTGCAGGAGACTGAGCACTGCTAACTTTGACTTATGTTTTTGCCTGAAATATTGTCATGTGGGTAACTCCACTTTACATGGCTCAATTTCTGTTTTCAATTGGCTGTACTGCTACCATTGTGGAGCAAACATATTGACATAAGTCTCACTTTTGGCTTTGACACTACCAGCTCAAATAGTGTTTGTTTATTTAGCTCATGTCTAAAACAATTCGCTTTGGGATGTCCAAACCATAACTGAAATACATCAAGTTTGGATGCCAAGGCTCCTAAAGGACTCTGTTAAATTTAAGGTTGATTAATCAGTCTTTTGCCAAAAACAAGATTAAAATTCCACTGGAGTTTTCTTTTTATAATATTGTAAACAACATGAGTTGATATAATGTATTTGATTCTTCCCTATAAACTGCTGAAACTATTTTGTATTTTTAACTAAATTCTGCTTTACTGTACATTTGTTACTCTAGAGCAAAATTTTAGCCATTTCCAGATCACAAGACAAAAGCTGGTGGTTAAAGATCAGAAAAGGCTTATTTAATAGCAAAGCAAATCTGCATTTTCTTAGACATCTTATCTAGTGTAAAAAGGAAATAAATCATCAAATCATTATTCTGCAGAAGTATTTTTTTCTTTACCTAGTTCTCTGTCAGTTCATAACCTGTAAAATATATTCTGATTCTAGAAAGATGTTTATATGTGTTTAACTTCATGCACCTGCATGACTAACATCATTTGGACTCCTCCTATGTTTAGAGTAAAATGAGTGCAAAAATATTCTGGGCTTCAGTTTAGTAAAAGATGTGAGAAAGCAACACTGTCCTGGCTGAAATGAAACTGGAGACTTTTGAAAAATAGGTAAGTCAATGAAAAATTGCATAGCTAGATAAAGATTGATTGACTGATTTAAGTTTTCAAAAATTCAAATTAAACAAAAGTTCAGCAACCTCTGCTTTAGAGGGATTATAACATAATGATGCTTATTTCTAATTTCCTTAAACTTGTGTAGACATATGCATCTCACACAGTTACATTTCTTACCTTCAAATCATAAAAAAGACATTCATAAACATGTTTTTAATGTAACTTTTCCTCTTCTTGCCTTTAATACCAGAATCATATTTTGTTCTCACTTTGTGAACATGTATGAATTGGTAAAGAAGGTTGTATAGTATCACCTTAGTAGCTCCAGGATATTTTGCAACCTCTAACTGCTAGTCCAGGACAGCAAAATGTCCCCCAAGGTTTTACATCATATGTCACAGTCTGGTGCAGATGTCTCAGATACTTGAATGTCTTGGATGGAACTAGCTCCCTCTGTTTAGGCTCTTGAAATCTCACCTGACAAATCGCAGCAGATGAAATCTTAGCTGCAGTGTGTGAGCTCAGGATTCACACTGCATAACTAAATTTCCCTAACCAATTATAGTCTGCAAGATTTCGAATGTGAGGAAAGGTGTCCAATTCTTCACACAGGCAGGAAAAGGACTTTTAATAATGAGGAACAGGACAGCAGATGAGATTTTGGACCAGGTGATAGGAAAGATTAAAATATTCTGGGGCAGGAGCCAAAAATTATCAACTGGCTATTAATATTGTTAGATATGGAATTTAACACAAATGTACCTATTTCTCTTCCAAATGTTATAATTAGGAATTAATTATCAAGATCTTTGGCACAGAAGGAAAAAAAAGACTTGGCATAAGAAGACAATAAGATGGAAACTAAAGACATCTCAATTCCTTTTTCCTATTTTCCAAAAATACAATTTTAATTTTGAGAGGGTTTTTGTTTGTTTATTTGTGGGGGTGTTTTTTAAATTTTTTTAAAAAAATATTTTTTCTTTTCTACCAGGATTTTTCCTACATCTGCTAAATTTCATTTATTCTATATGTCAGTTGAGATAATAGTTTGTATGTTATATCTGTGCTGTTCATATTTTATATTTTTGGGCTGTAAGAGTTATTTTACAAAAGATTTCCTGAGTCTCAGCTGTGTGTTTTGTACAGAGTTCTTGCCCAGAGGAGTCTAGAGTCTAGCTGGGCTTAGACAAAACAATTTGAAATCAAAGTAAAAGACCTAATTGTAGCAGAAGCCTGGGGATCTGGAAGAATTTGCCTGCATCAGTAGCGCAGATGCCTAAGGGCTGATTTAAAGACAAGAAAATAAAAGGTTTATGAAAAGGTAGATATAATTTACTCCAGAAGAAAAAGGACAAGGGATAGAAAAAATATGTTAAAAAGTGCCAGCCCTACTGACTATTTCACATTTGCAACATGCATATTAATTCACAACAGTCTCCCATCAGCTGACCTGCTTAAATGCATGCTTGTTAAATTTTTCACCATTACATTTTCCATCATGTGTGGAAAAACATTTTTTATTCTTCATTTCGTCTTTGAAATCTCTTTAAAAGTTTATAGAAATCTTGACCACCTGTAGATAGAGGTGTGATAATGATTAATGTAGTGCTCCATGGTCTCTGTACTGCCTATAACATTCTTGCTATGATCATGTGGTCTGCACATCTGGTTTCAGTAGCTATTGGTTGGCTCTACCTCTTTAAGCCATTAATTTGCCATCTTTTAAAAGAAAAAAAATAAGTTCATCAATTCATGGCATGGTCTGTCAAGTTTTCTACCCTACAAAGAACCAGGAATAATAATCAAAACTGAATTAAAAGCAAAATATTTTGGGTGTGTTTTTTTTCCCAGAAGAGAAAGTAACAGGTAGTATTAAAACAAATAAAAAGCTAAGAATAATAGTAAATCAAAAGAATGAAACTGATTATTTTGCTGAAAAATAACAGGATTTTTTTTCTTTTTAAGAACAGAGGTACAACTGAAAAATGGCAGTAAGATTTCACAGATGCTTTTATTGGTGTTATAATCTAAAGCAGAGAACTCAGGCATGATCTTGAATAAATAAACATCATCCTAGTGATACAACACTTCTTTTTGATATATTCTTATTTTTAGATATGTCCCTATAATTGTTCATAGAAGCAGGTTTTTTTCAGAATTAAAAATACTATACAAATTGTTTCCCAATGTGTAAAAAAAATCTGGAGCAAAGATGAATCACGGCATCATGACTCTTTTCATGAGACAAGGAAAGGAAAGGGAAAGGGAAAGGGAAAGGGAAAGGGAAAGGCAAAGGGAAAGGGAAAGGGAAAGGAAAAGGGAAGGGGAAGGGGAAAGGGAAAGGGAAAGGGAAAGGGAAAGGGAAAGGGAAAGGGAAAGGGAAAGGGAAAGGGAGAGGGAAAAGAAAAGGGAAAGGGAAGGGGAGAGGGAAAAGAAAAGGGAAAGGGAAGGGGAAAGGGAAAGGAAAAGGGAAAGGAAAAGGGAAAGGAAAAGGGAAAGGAAAAGGGAAAGGGAAAAGAAAAGGGAAAGGAAAAGGGAAAGGAAAAGGGAAAGGGAAAGGGAAAGGGAAAGGAAAAGGGAAAGGGAAAGGAAAAGGAAAAGGGAAGGGGAAGGGGAAAGGGAAAGGGAAAGGGAAAGGGAAAGGGAAAGGGAAAGGGAAAGGAAAAGGGAAGGGGAAGGGGAAGGGGAAGGGGAAAGGGGAAAGGGAAGGGGAAAGGGAAAGGGAAAGGGAAAGGGAAAGGGAAAGGGAAAGGGAAAGGGAAAGGGAGAGGGAAAAGAAAAGGGAAAGGGAAGGGGAGAGGGAAAAGAAAAGGGAAAGGGAAGGGGAAAGGGAAAGGAAAAGGGAAAGGAAAAGGGAAAGGAAAAGGGAAAGGGAAAAGAAAAGGGAAAGGGAAAGGGAAAGGGAAAGGGAAGAGAAAGGCAAAGGCAAAGGCAAGGCGAGGCGAGGCGAGGCGAGGCAAGGCAAGGCAAGGCAAGGCAAGGCAAGGCAAGGCAAGGCAAGGCAAGGCAAGGAAAGGAAAGGAAAGGAAAGGAAAGGAAAGGAAAGGAAAGGAAAGGAAAGGAAAGTTCTATGTCTGTTCAAGTGATACTATAGGAAAAAATAGGTAAGTAAATAGGGGGATTTTTTTAGAATAGTAATTGCAGTAAATGCAATAAGTGATGTCTGTTCGTGTATGTTTTCTTGCCGTTACCTGTAACATCATTCAGATTAGCTTACTGTAAACCATGGTTAATAAAATCAAAATTGAATCTGTGACAAAAAGGGGTACATGGGATTGGACATTATTATCTCGACTTCTACACATCACTTTTGGGCCAGACATGTCAAAGAAATTTAAAAAGCAGGAAAACATCAAGAATTAAATTTTACATATTGTAATATGTCTTTCAGTGCAGGGAAGTAATTTGCTTGAGATCAATTGATAATCCAATATACAAATGGCAAGTCAAATGCAGGTCTCTCGACCTTTCTCTGTGGGTGTATGATCACATATCTTGGATTATTAGCTAAAATGCAAAATCATCCTGGGCCAATTAGTGTCTTTTAAGGACTGATCTGTCTTCTGATTCCTGTTCTGGAAAAGATCATGCCAGGTAGCTTTCTGTAATTGACTAATGTAAATCTATATTCAAGTAGCTGCATAAGATGCCTTGTATTTTAACTCTATTGTTTAATGACTGCATTCTCTGAAAACTCTTAAAGAACAGTTCGCTGTTCAAGATGACTTCCACATGAAACTGCACCAATGGAATCCTAGTTGATTTTTCAAAATGACCTTAGAAAAACACTCATGCAGGTTAAACATGCCCTCACACAAATTCAGTATATAGAAACTAAATTGCATTGTGTAACAGAGAGGTCATAATGCAAGTTTTCAAGGGTTTCTAGCCATTACAAATACATGATGAGGGCTATAGTGGGCTGAAGTTTCATAGGTACCAGCTGAAGGACCTGTATTCCAGTATAGTCAGCTCATTTGAAATGAGAATTTCAGATCACTGTGGACATATTTATCCTTTGTGCTGGAAATCCAGTGCTGCCAAGAGATAAATGAACAATTTGTTCTTTTCAGTTTATAAAACAGTTAAAAACCAGTGGTTCTAAGAGTTTCACATATTATACAAAAAATAATTCTGGATCAACTAATAGTAAAATTGTCATTTAAAGGTAGTAGATTTAAACAAAGATTTGGCCTCTTCTCCCAGGCAAGGACAAGAGGAAATGGGGTCAAGCTGTGGCAGGGAAGGTTCAGGATGGACATGGGAACAGACTGCCCAGAAAAATGGTGAACTCACCATCCCTGGAAGTGTTCAAGAAACAACTAGATGTGGCACCTAGTGCTATGGTTCGCTTTAAACTGTTGTTCGGTCAAAGGTTGGACTCGATGATCTTGAGAGGTCTTTTCTAACCTTAATGATTCCATGATTCTATTTTGTGGTTATTGGTGATGTGTATAAGAAGTAATTTGGATGAATCTCTTCTTTCAGTAATACCATTACAATTCCAATTCTACTGACATCAGCCCAATTGACTCGTGCCAGAATTGACTGTTAGTCTCAGGCTCACACCTTGTTAAAAATCTGTTTACACCCTTTTATGTATTACAATGAAATTGCCACTAGAAATCTGATGCAGTGTAAATTATAAACTGAAATGTCAGAAAAGAGAAGCACAACAGTTAAAGCAACTAAAAAAAGGCAGTGTGACTATTTGAATGGTAAAGAGACCTATTCTTAATTTAATTGCACTTCTCTATAAAAGATCAGTATGTACCTGACCAATGTAGAATCCATTATGCTCATGTGTGTGTTGGTAAGGAGGTCAAAGTCTGCTCTCATGGAGCCTGAGTGAATGTAATGGTGGTTAATTATGCCCCTTTTCTGAGTCTCTTAGTAGAATCTTGTGGTATTTTTGTTTTGTCTAATGCACAAGGTATAAAGTGCATATGTGTTTACATTTCAAGTGCTGCTTTATGCTGCAAAAAGGATTTTTTTTGCCTTTGCAAATACTGCTTACTTACATTTATGATAACTGAGCCACCCATGTTCTCAACCCTTGCTCTTCTCTCACTTTTCACATCGCACACTTGCTCAGTGGCCCAGAAAATCCACTGACATGTGTTATACAAGAGAAATGTTAATGGGGAGGACCACAGATTTTAAAGTAACTGTGCGTCTGTTTGGAAAATGGGATTAATTCAGAACTTCAATTTTGAATTCTGCAGTTGGCTTCTCTGGACTATGAGGACATGAAAAAGCTGCACAAGAGCAGTGCTGGCAGACTCTGCTATTTTTACCTGGAGTCAATAGAACAGATGACCTTTCTTTTTAAGAAAATGCCATTTTTATGATGTGCTCCAGCTTGCACACATCTCCAAGGTGACTTTTAATGCAGTGCCTCACAGAGTTAGGTTATGCTCTGAAAAGAGTAGCTCTTTACAAAATTCTTCATGACTGAGGCAATATTTTCTCACCTGACAGGGAAGCTACATACGGTTGTTTTTAACTCACAGCAGTAAAATGAGGAATCTTCTATAACAGAACTCATGGTATGTGTGAATCTGGTAAGCAGAATCACTTTTCTCTCTTATATTTGCACTCAGGATGAAAAGTGAAATGTGAGCTAATAAAACCTAGTGGTAGCTCAACTGGAAAGTCTGAGGGCTGATTTAGGTCAGGAATCAGGATTCATCACCTGAGAGTTTGCAGTTCAGTAGAGTCTGAAGCTTTGATTCAGATACAGATTTAGCCAAGTTTATGTGCTGCTTTGATAAATGTATAATAGCTGAAGAAACTATGTAATGGATGTGGGTTTATTTATTTTATTTTGTCTACTCTTGTGGTTGCGTATAGCACTTTAGAAATAGAAGATACACCTGAAGTTCATGCATTTCACTTGGACATAATACCAGAAAAAGTTGTCATAAAATAACATCACGCTGTATGGGTTGGCTGTCTTATAATTTTTTATTCATCTTCTAGTTCCAGAGAATTAGAGTTTTATATTTATGTTGTCATATGAAGAAGCATTTTCACAGCGGTGCAATATTATAAGTTACATTCCAGACTAGGTGAGGTGTGTTATTGAGAAAATGATGTTTTGGTGGGGCAAGTAAATAAGAAGTGTAGATTTAGAGACCTCAAGTAAAAAAGTTTATAATTTCACTGGAATCCCCTACCATTTTTCTCTACTGATCCCCTGCAATCCTCCACCACAATAACAGACACTCCCATGTGGATTTATTGAGAGACAATATGTAGGTATATTGAGAGACAAATTGTGGATATGCTAGCAGGAAACATTTTAGTGAGTCATTATGAAAGGTTTGGTGGGGGAGGAGAGAAATAAACAACAAAAGCCCAGAATACAGTAAGTCATATTTTTTTCTTTTAGTAGATTCCAAAATAATTTACAACAAGGAGACATATGGGGAAACTGATGAAGTGCAGTAACTACTGCTAACCACCTTTTCTGTACTTTGGTCTGTTGCTCCCTTTGTTAGTTTGCAAGTACTTCATTAGGAGTAGAAAACAAAGACCAGAACTGAAAACCTGGATAAATACCTGACAAACGAAGGAGAAAAGGAGATCCCAGAGGGAAAACTATGACTCCGTATGTTTACAGTGAACTCCTATAAACTGTGTAGTAGTGACTTAGGCCAGTGCAACTGTTCTTAACCTTGCAGAAGAAACAAATTTCAGGAAAGAAAGTGGGAAATAAAAATTACCATAACATGGAAAAAAAGTAAAAGTGTATTTATAATGACCAAAGAACTAGTGGAATCTTAGAGAAGAAAAATAAGGGAAAGCATCTGAAAGGAGAATAACACCAATGTTTACTGTAAAAAAGACAAAGACAATAAGTTTATTTAATTTGTCTTCTTTCCTGAAAATATCAAATTTAATGATCTTTTTAATTAGCTTTAGAAGGGATTTCTGTTCTGTCACTACTAGACTCATTACTTGTAAATTTTGTCATTAGCAGGCAAGCAAAAGTTAAGGTAGAAGGGAAGCTTTGTTAATAGCTAAGCGTGTCAATTTCCTAATAATCATAAATATAATGTTTGTATGCTTTGAGGCCTGTGAATAGTTGGTGCTGTTCAGCCCCACTGAGTGGAAAGGAGGAACTGACTGCTTGGGACTTCCTTTTGAATTCAGTGAATGGCAAGATACAGTCAGATTAACAACACTCAAATTCATCACAGAAATACCACATACAAACATATCCCCTTAAAACTATGGCAGCATTGAAAGGTTCTCCAAGTAATGCAACTTATCTTATGAATTAGGAAAGAAGAACAACTCCCAGCTCACAAAAAAGTGTGAGGATGGTACCATAAAAAGCTAAAAGCAGCCATTAAAACACTGTATCTCTGTTGTAAATCATAAAAAGCTACTAGTCCTGATGCTGTCAAAAGCCTGAAATGTTACTGTTAGAAGGTTTTCCTAGTTAGCATAATAAAAAGCAATGGAATGTGAAAGACCTAGGATTATACAGTCCTTTCTCTTATAGGTTACTTTTTTTGCACTGTTGTATTTTTCTTCTGGAGAAGATAGAGTTTTGGTTTTTGTCGGTGAAATAATCTAAAATTTTATATTACTTATTCTGATGCTGTTATGTATCTCTTTGGAATAACTGATGCTAGTATTTAGACTTTCTTTCAGTTTCTTCAAGCAGATTTTTGGCTGCTGGCGACCAAGGTTTCCCAGTATATATATTTGATAACTACCTTCAGGCATAATATAATATAATATAATATAATATAATATAATATAAATAATTAAAAGAAATATCCAACCCCCAAGTCTTTCACATATGCTAAAAAGACATTTAAAACTGAAAAATATTTTGAAACAGTAGTTTTCTTTAGTTTGGGAATAGCAATTGATGTCATATCAATTCTTATTGACTCTGCTTTAAGATGTAGCTTAATGTAGTGGAAAAAGGACTGTGAAAAAAGGAATCTATCTTAGATGAACTACCCCAACTAATAGTAAACTAGGTGGTTTGCCTATGTGTCACAAATTAGCCATGAAACCAAAAAGCTCCTTTCAGTCTAATGTTCATTGCTTCTTGCTAACCCTGTAAAATACATTATCCTGGGACAGGGAACAATTTTACACTTCTGTGTTTGCACAGGAGTTTGGCTGAAGATTGCTGTTAAGAGAGTGCAAATTAGAAGTCCCACAGTTATTACTATCTGTTGTATTTACTCTGAGAACACTGAACTTAGGTGCTGTAAGCTCAGAACTTGTAAGAATACAAAGTTGAATTTTGCTGCCAGGAACTTGGAAAATGAGAGGTTGAGTGCTGGAGAGAAAGTGAACTGGGATTGTTTTGACATCTGTTGGACTGCGGAATGTATAGGGAAACTGCTGTATGTTAGCATGCTCCCAAAAATATCAATAGTCCAAAGTCTCTCGTTTGATGGTACAGAACTTTGCACACATCTGATATAAGGCTGGGAGGGCGGGGAGTAAAAGGACCATTGTTGTCTTGGTGTCTTTAGGCATCTGGTTTTTCAATAACTTCCGACTGTGCCTGCTGTCATATCAGACCTGACTGATTGTCCAGGTGTCTGTGGATAATAAAGAAAAGAAATGTAATAGGAAAATCGGCAGTGTCTCTGGCTTCCCTCTAAAGACAGCCTGCTAGGATTCTATTAAATGTGCAAAAATGCTTATTGCTTTTTCAGCAATCAGCCTAAATGTCTGTGGTGTGACACATAACAGGTTGAAGAAATTGTACTAGACTTTCTTAGATCAGCTAAATAAAGGGGCTTTGCAAATAGTTTTTATTCACCCAACACTTCTTAGAATCTTTCTTTCTAAATCAATTTGAGAATTTTTTGCTTTAGCTCTTCCTTTCAGTCCAACTGAAAACTTTTATAATTTTCAGTATTCACTCTGACAACTTACTTGCAACACAGTCTAAGAAGAGAAAAATACCTTTTGGCTTATACATCCAAACATACCTTCTATAATTTGAATACTTGAAATGAAAGGTGAATCACAAGCCAGGAGTTTTAGGAAGAAAGGTTCTTTTAGTTTTTGTTGTTGTTGTGGGTGTTTTCTTGATAATGCAATAAAAATAAAAATAGCAATAAGAATTTCTTTCTGATATTAAGAAAAAGAGATTTACTGGCATGGAGACATTATAAACTAATGTCTTCTGCTAACTAACTACTAATAGATTTGTGCAAGTTATTAAATACTCTGACAGGGTCTAGGAAGAGTACTATGTACAATTACTTAACTCTTACATTAGTAGAGGAATGGTATCTCCATGCCTAGTAGTATAGGTGTGCAAGCAGCTCTATAAAGCTGTTCTTAACTAATACAGTCTTGGTCAAATCACTGTAGTTGTTTTAGCTTCTTGAGCAAATCTCCCCTCTTCTGTACTTCATGGGAGTAATATGAGGGTTAAATTATCAGCCTCAAGTGTACAGATATTACAGAAGAGGAGGACAGTTAGTCCTCAGTTAGGGCTCACTTAGCCCTGCAGTTAGGTGATCTGTCTTGCCACAAAATATTCCTCAATATTTGCGGAATTCTGTCTGCTATTTCTATCCAAACCATTTTACCAAGTCTAACTAAACCTTATAGATCTTACAGCCAAAGGAACCAAACACTTGTTTTCCCCCATCTAATCTGCTTTTTCTTTGTATTTTGGCTTTTTTTTTTCCTACAGAGTAAACTAATGCTCAAGTCCTCACTCAGATACTTTATATATCTCTTAAATTCAGTCCCAAACCTCAGACTCTGCATTGTGTTGCCAAACCAGTACGTATTTTGATCTGCCAGAACATGCATTATAGCATAATGAGAGCAAAGTTTTAGTTTGAAGCATGTTCCTGCTTAAAACAAATGTTTAATGTGAGTCAATAAAGTAATCTATGACATACAAGAGATTGGTCTACTTAATCTAATGGCTTTACAATCTCTATCAAACACCAAAACAATAGTGAAGATTTCAGGATATAACAGGATGCTGATCATCTTATGATTCGCCAAGAATTAATGTCATATTTACTTACAGTAATGGAATCATAGGGCTGTCAAGGCTGGAAAAAACCTCTAAGGTCATAGAGTTCAACTGTTAACTCTTCACTGCCACGTTTGCCACTAAACCATATCCCCAAGTGCCACACCTGCAGATTGTATGAACATTTCCAGGGACTGCGACTCAACCACTTCTCTGGGCAATCTGTTCCAAAGTCCAATGACTGTTTCAGCGTAAAAAGTCTTCCTAATATCTAATCTAAAACTCCTCTGATTAGACTTGTGAACATTTCCTCTCATCCTGTCGCTTGTTACTTGGGACAAGAGACTGAATCCTCCCTCCCCACCTTGTAGTTGTTGAGAGAAATGAGATCTCCCCTGAGCCTCTTTTTCTCTAGGCTAAACATGCCTAGCTCCCTCAGCTGCTGCTCATAAGACTTGTGCTCCAGACCCTTCCCCAGCTCCATTGTCCTCCTCTGCACTCATTTCAGCACCTTAATATCTCTCTCAGCGAGGGGCCCAAAACCAAACACAGGATTTGATGTACAATCTCACCAGGATATGCAGAGATTTTATCTGTAGAGAAGCTTCAAGGCATAGCTTTCTACAAGACTTACCTCAAGATATCATTCTGAACCACAACATGATTTGTTCACTCAGATCAGATTAGACTAAACAGCATCCAATTACTATATTTTACCTTGTCTAGTTGTATGATGAGTCACACTAAAATTGCTGCTTCATACGTTTGTTTAAATGCAAAAATCAAGAAGTTAATGATCTTTATTGCAAAACTTAATGTTTATCTTTAGCATTGCTTGACAGAAAATGTGCTGTAATATCCATTAGTGGGACTTCTCAGGAGTGTTCGCCAGCTTTATGTATGAAGGCTGATTCCTGTATCTTGCAGCAAGAAAATTTCTTAAACTGATGCCAGAATATAGAGTTTTACCAAGCTTTCATAAAACCCAACATAATTATATCTGATTTATATAATTCTGCATTATCAATCAAAACCATGCTAACAAACACTGAAAAAATTGAAGACTTTATCATTTAAGATAATATGCTTTTATTTTTACTCCAATTTAATAAATAAGATCACTTTAGTTTTTTGAAGTATTTCAGTATTTCAACAACATTTAATTTATTAATATTGAGTCAAATTTCTCCACCCTTCTTTTTTCCGATTGAATTTTTGAAGAACTAAATTATCTCCCATGACAATACCATGTTTTAAAAAATTATGGATCCTGTGTCTGATAAAAACCCAGAAATATCTAAATCCCACAACGTTCCTAAATTCTCTATGTGAAGTTTTTGTCTCCACCTTTAGATATCTATTCAAGTGAATGATTTTTCCTACATATGAGAACTCCTGGCTATTCTTTTCTAAATTAGTCTCCGACTTATGGCCTATATAGGAAAATCTATGAAAAAAGTCTGTCATTAGATAATACTGCTCTTTAGCCAGCCTCCCTTCTGTTTTCTGTGGAGCCATTCAAATGTGATATTAATCATCTAAGTATTTTTGTGTCTACAAAGGTAGACAATTCGTTGCTGTAAATACATGTTAATGTCATTCTTGGTTGGTGACCTTTTGGTTACCATGAAGATAAATAAAATGTCTGAAAATCTTTCTGTGGAGTCCTTTTATTATATGAACTGCACTCCCACAATTATATCTGTAGTGCATATTTTTAGCATTATGAAGTGCATTGTAATTGTTAACAGTAATGTTTTACTGCAGAGTGACTTTATGAAAATAAACCAAAAGCAAATCTCAGTTTTACACGTAATGGAGATTGATGGTTTTGAAGAGGAAGACATTGTAAAGCTTTTGTAGTTTTGTACTAAGTTGCAGTGAATTAGCTGGAACTCAATGCTTTGTGATTTTCATCATGGAAGATGAAAATGTGAGAGACATTGATTTACTCCGTCTTTGCTTGAGGCAGTTTTCTTCTGACTTTTTCATAGTTTTGGGCATATATTAAGCAAATATATTTCACCATGTTCCTTGAAAATAATAGAACTTTACACTAAGCTTTACTTTCCTTTTGTTTGCAGGGGAGTTTATATACACAGAGATAAATACTTATCCACTTGGGAAGTTCCTTCAAACACTAGGGTCTTGTACGTCACCAAGGTCTCAAGATTTTAATAGAATATTTTCAGAAATTTGCCCTGTATCCCGTGATTTTCTTTTTTTTAAAATTTTTTTTTTGTTTGGGGGGGTTTTGTAAACTAAACATTTTAAAGGGTAAATATTACAGCTAAATTTTAGTCTTATAATTTTCCAGATTTTATCAGAGTTCTCTTCACAAAAAGACTAGGCCCAAACTTAGCCTACAAATATATACTTAACTGTTGGGGTAATTTTGCAAAAGGTAATGGGAATATTGACATATTTGGGTAAGAATGAAGAAAATGCCATGCAGTTTTTAATTGTAGAAGAGGAAATACAGGCACAATTAACCCCATATATTGTCTTTGGGTGTAAAAATGGCTACTTTTCTACTTAACACACAGACTATTTAAATGTTAATATTATTTTAAACTTGCATCATTTTTATGAAATCTTTACAGTGTAGCCCACTTCTTGAGCTTGTCCAAGTCTCTTGAGATGGCATCCCCTCCTTCAGGTGTGTCAACAGCACCACTCAGCTTGATGTCATCCGCAAATTTTTTGACAGTGCACTTGGTCTCTTCATCTATGTCATTAAGAAGATATTAAATAATACTGGTCTCAATACAGACCCCCAGGGGACACCACTTATCACTGATTTCTACAGGGACTCAGCCCAATCAACAAGGTTGTGTTTGTAATTCTAATTTTGTGGCTGGAATGACAGACTGAATTATTTTTACATTTCTAACTTTTGTTTCTACATTTCCATGGAGCTATTGAGTAATTTTTTATAATCTGCCAAACATGACTCGCTTAGCCTTATTCTACCCCTATATGAGGAGTGACTTTAAAGAGAAGCTGTACACAGATGTGGTCATCTTACTGTAGAAGGGGAATGCAGAAGTACGATTGACCTAAGACTTAAATGTCTGGTTTACATATCAGTAAAAAGCATTTTCAGACATATATATTGATTAGATATTAATAGCTTTCCCAAAAGTCTATGTTCTTCCTTATGAGTCAGACCTTTGAGAAATGTCATTTTCTAACCTGAAACAGCAGTTACCCACTTTAATTTTCAACTATATGTAGTTTAGGTAAGCTAAAACTGAGACTGATGGCTTCACCATAATTTTTACAGGAAAAGATGTGAAATTCAGTGTTTTGAAAATGGTAGCGCATTGGTAAATATATGTAAAGAGCCACAACTCACTGTCTTTTTTAAGCTTATAATACAGTCTTAAACCATTAATTTCCTCTTTTCTTACAATGAAACTTCAGAATTGGAAGGCATGTTATGAAGTATGGTCATGTCTTGCACAAATAAAACAATATGTGACTAGAAGAAAATGATTAGGAGGAAAAAGAAGCCACACGCCAGCTGCAGTGGCTGATGTGTTGATATACATACTAAATGAGGGGCAACATATGGCACAGGTTGTGGTGCTTTTATGATATGCAGAAATACTTTATTCCCTAGCTCTTTCTTTTTTCCCAAAACAACTTCAAAATCCAAAGCTTAATGAACAGCATTACCTTTTTGCCATAAAGGAAATTTATTGAATGGGAGTTTAAGTAAAACTGAAAAGCTGTAACAGTTGTTTATTGTTATAAAATAACTTGCTCAACTTCTCTAATTCAATGTGTCATATGAATTGTGGTTAAATAACCATAGCTTATTTTGAAACACAAATTAATTATCTATTACAAGCATGCTATTGCTTATCTCTTTCAAAGTCTCATTAGTATGCAAATGACTCTAATTAGGTCACTGTCAGACAATATTTGTGTAGAGTCACTTTCCAAGGTTTTATATGATGGTTTTGGTTCCTAAATATTCATAAACAGTGCTCCTAAAATCAGCTTTACTTAATAGGGATCATTCTGAAAGTCTCATTAGTTCAGTGGTATTAATCTCAGATGGCAAAAAAGAATTTTTTTTTTTTTCCCAGAAGATGATATCTTCCAATTTCCACACACAGTATTAACAGATTAGAGAAACAGTATTATATTTTGAATAGGAATTAAATTTTAAAAGTCTTGTTATAAAAACTGGATATGTTGTCTTTGATCTCTTGCTTTGCCTTGATAAAGAGGTGAAAAAAAATGGAAAACTTTGTGAGTCATGAAGAAAGTCTGATGCACTGAAAAATAGGTACCGCAGAATTAACATGTGCAGTTGTAAAAATATACTTATTCATTGCTTGCATGTGTATAACTTTTAGCATTTGGTACTTTGATGACTTTTAAAAATCTTATACAAAGACAGGGAAACAGAATAAAAAACATTTATGAATCAAAGAAAATTACCCCCAGAAAACAGTGTTGAAAGTTAAAACTGTGATAATACCTTGCAAAAATAGAAAGCAGATTTTTTTTCCTGTCCTTCAGGAAAAGGAGGGGGGAAGGCAAGGGGAAGAGAGAGAATGAGTTTTTTTATGGGTCAGTCTCTAGGTATGCCATTATTTAGAATAAAATAAAAATTAATTTAGAAAAATTTCAAGTAGAAGAGAATTTTTCACCCTCTGTAGAATTTCGTTTTAATAGTCTACATATATGTATCATAGCTATTTTTAAACTGGTAGAATGCATAACTTGATAGCAGAATTTTTATTTAAAAGAATTAAGAAAACTGTGCTGGTTTTGGCTGGAGTAGAGTAACTTTCTTCACAGTGGCTAGTGTGGGACTGTGTGTTTTGGATTTGTGCTGAACACAGGGTTGATAATAAAGTGATGTTTTTGCTATTGCTGAGCAGGGCTTGCACAGAGCCAAGACCTTTTCTGCCTTTCCTACTGCCACACTGGTGAGAAAGTTTGGGGTGCATGGGAGGTTGGGAGGAGACACAGCCAGGACGGGTGACCCCAACTGACCAAAGGGGTGTTCCAGACCATATGGCATCATGCTGAGTATGTAAAGTGTGGGGAAGAAAGAGGAAGGGGTAGCATTTGTCTTCCCAAGTCATCATTATGCGTGATGGGGCCCTGTTTTCCTGGAGCTGGCTGAACCCCTGCGTGCCCATGGGAAGCAGTGAATTAATTCCCTGTTTTTCTTTGCTTGTGTGAGGCTTTTGCTTTCCCCATTAAACTGTCCTTATCTCAACTCTTGATTTTTCTAGCTTTTACCCTTCCAAATCTCTACCCAGTCCTGATGGTGAGGGTATGAGTGAGTGGCTGTGTGGAGCTTGGTGGCTGGCTGGGGTGAAACCACAACAAAAAAAAAGAAATAATAACAGTAAGTTCAATGCTACTATGTGAAACCTAATTAAATATCTTATTTCAGATTAGTTCTCCAAGTATTTTGGATTCAGTATCACCTGGAAACAAAATCCTTTTTCCTATAAAATATATGGACAGTCTCTACCATCCCTACAGAGTTCACAACAGGATTAAGTTCACAGATAGAGAATTTGTATTGAAATAGTACAGTGCTGTACTTCACTTAATTTTAAAGATAATTTAAAGAAACTTAGTTAAAATTACCTTTGATGTTAAGTGCCATGGTAAAAGAAAATGTATAAAGTACTCTTTGAAGGTGAATACATTTTCCATAGAAAGTTGCAAAACCATAAATGTAAGTTATTACTTGAAAGATCTTGCAGTATTAATCATAATATTTGTAATTTAGATACTATAGTAAAGAAATCACAAGATAGTTCCAGCTGTGTCATAATTTGCATGATACTTTCTTGTTTCTCCGTAAGTTAATTTTCTTTTTCTTTTTATGTATAGGTAGACAAAGAAAACCGTCAGCATCTTCCTGAAAAGCAGCTGGGTGGTTTCAACCACCCTGAACAAACAGCTGTCATTCGTCACTTTCCATGCACCTCACGGTTCATGCCAGAGGAGTGGTCATGCTGAAAACCCAATGAAATTCAACCTGGCAGAAGGAGGCTGCAGTTAAGCTGGTTGGTAAAGGCCAGGGGCTGACCAAACCCAGCAGTAAGGGTTGGAATGACAAGGGGCTGAGAGGCAGCCTTTATCAGCATCACGGGGAGAGAAACACACATCAACAATTAGCTTCTTATTAGATGACATGTCAAATGTCACTTAACAGGTCAGGTAAAAGTATGTTACTTTTGAAATGTTTCATAAGATGGTAGGAAGTCCTGGAAATCATTATTTACTGCTTTACTCTGTGGTCTACTGCTGAATGTTAAACACAGTGAAAATGTTCTGCTTAGCTTGTTCACAGTCATGTAGCTGTGAAGGGTCATCTCTCTCGGGTCATCTCTCTCTCTTTCTCTCTCTCTCCCTGTCTCTCTCTTACCTAAATAGTACTTTGGTGTTTCTCTAGGAGGTGGATCTGCCCCTCTTAAAATAAAACCAATCTTTAGACAGCTGAGAATTGAGCAACACTGCATTAGTGCCTCATTACTAAAACAAATATAGTTTGGACAGTGTGAGTGAACAGTCTGTCATTGAAGTTAGGATTCCAAAGGGAAAAGCTTAGAGGATTAACACAGAAAGAAATTTAATCTTTAAACCCTTCTTGAAATCTTACATCAAGTCCCAGAAGACACAATGAAAGATAGGGGCAAAGAAAACATGAAGGAGATGTGGACAACAGAACTACTTTATTTCACCATGAGGTTTTTTTGTTTGTTTGATTTTTAAACTATACTTTGCCATTTTTTGATTCTTATGCCAGGAAAGTGATTACTTTTTAGTATATTACATGTCCGTGGACTCTGGGAACCAGCAGCCCTTAATGGGTAGCATTTAGAAACATTTATGTGATATTTCTGCAACATGCATAGCCACGATTTTCCCATAAAGAGAAAAAATGACTGAATGTTTCATTTGGTCCATTTGTTAGGCACTTTTGCATTTGTCCATATTGGAAAGATGTTGCAATTATATTTTTCTAGTGACAGTGTTTTCACATCTGAAAGGTAAACACATTGAATAGGTATCCTGTTACTTCTCATACAAACACCATATTTGAGATGGGGGTCTCCTAGTCATTCATACCACTCATTCAATATTATATGTTCTTTTGACATGACACCTTCTTTGAAATTCTGCTTGGATTATGTGATTTGTTTTCTGAATTCCAGTTTTCCTGGAGAGACATTTTAGTAGTCCTACAGTCCTTTTATTTTCTTTAGGCTAAAAATGTGGAAGTTAGCAGACAATTGCATCTTGGAAAGATATGAGAAAACTTTGCATCATACCAGTCTTCATACAAGAACTCATTTCAAATTAGAACATATTTAACCTATTTTTTTTCATTTCTTTTCTTTTCCCATGGTGGCATCTATTTTAGACTGTGTTCCAGTCTAAACAGTCTAAGTATTATTGTGGGAATGAACAGTCATCTATCTAGCTGCCTATATTTAGGACTAAAATGGGATTTGGAAAGATTATTAATCATTATTATAAATACGAGTCATTAAGTTGGGAGATTTTCAAAGTTAGACAACACCCCATTTTGGCATGGCATGAAACTATGAAGTATTTCTGTCTTTCATCTGAAAGAAATGAGTCTATAACCAGAAATCTCATTCCATGTTTGCACTGTTGATTGCAGAAATAAATTTCTATGCCTGAACTGCCTTCCTATCTTTCATCCTTTCTTTGCCCCTGTCATTCCTCCTCCCTTCCCCCTTCTTTCCTTTTTGAGGTACTTACACAGAACATATTTCTAGATTGGGACTTGTGAAAAAACTTTAGGAATGTCGAAATGCTTTCCAGTTCTCCCTAAATGATATTTCAATGCAACATTGTCATTTATTAAAAGAAGTAGTTTGAAGACACAGTCCAATGCCTACTGAATCGAACATTTGCAGAGTAAGAGGTTTTGATGCTGAGTTTGAAAGGTTCCGGATTCACACCTGCTTTCTCAGATATTTTGGTGATACTTGTCATTTGTAATATTACTTCTCTTAGAAGTAGTGAAATTGTGGACTTTACTTTTTATTAATAGTTATTGTATGTTAGCTGCATGTATTGCTAATAATTGTTAGAGGTTTTCTTACAGAAAATATATTCTATATGAGAATTCTTTTAAAAGTTGCAGAGTACCTTAATTTTATTTCCATTACATTTTTTTCATATAATTTCAACATTACTTAGAGTGAATTTACTTAAATTGTTAATGTTAAATCTGTCCAAAGTGTGACTCACTTTACATTTCACTTGAAAATTGCTCCTGGAGGAAGAAAGGAGAAGACAGAGAAGGAAGAGTATATGAGTAAGTAGAAATAAGAAAGTGCATTTAAGGGTGTAGCAAAGTCTTCACAAAGTCTGTGACCTTAATTAGAAGTGCCCTCTAATTTGATTTAAATATTAAGAAATAATAAAAAGAAAATTGCAAATGTACAATTTTTTTTTTTTTTTTTTTTTACATTTGGTGCCAAAGTTTTATACCTTTTAGAAAAAAATATACTAATAAGCAAATAGGTAAGCCCTTTATACTGAGAGTGCAAAGAAATTTTCATGTTCATAATACAAGATTGATCCAGTCTCAAGAAAGATTAGGGTGATGTTTTTCATTTTGGCTCCTGGAATAGCTCTGTCTCTGCTTCTTGCACATTCTTCTGTCACTTTTTGCTCACAGGCTCTAAAGAGCTGCACTGCAACTCTTTATTCACTGTGCCTGGACAAAAAACCCACTTTATATTTCAGGGCACAAAGGACAGTTTTCTAGTCAAGAAATCCTCATTAGATATTACTTCTAATCATAGAAATACAGTATTATTTAATATTTGTAATGCATAGTAAATATTCTTATAGATTGGTATTTTTTTGAAATTTAATTTAGTATAAAATAATCAAGATTTATTCAATATAACTAATGTAAAGTCCGCTATGCAGCTATAGACTGGTATCTGCATTTGATACAAGAATTCTCTTTTCCCTAAAATTTAATTGCAAGAACATTTTAATCTCTGCAGCTAATTGACTTATCTGTTCCTACTGCCCTACTTGTTCTTTCAAAAATAAGTACATCTTCCCACTTTCCCTCTCTCTGCAAACCATAGTCCCATATACCTGCCTGCCTATTTTGTGCTAGATAATGAACTCACCATGGGTTGTCAGCAGGCTTTTGAACTGCTCCATGGTCCACGTGTTACGCAGATCCCACATGTCAATATCAGGCATTACTTACATTAACTTGCTGCCCGTCCATTACATGTTCAGCTCAGAGTTGTTGCTCAGCAAAGCCAGGGTTAGATGCATCTTATAAGAGCAAGAGGAGAAACGACAAGGAAACGTGTGCCATTTCACTTTCAGAAAAGGTTTTTACCAATGCAAATTAAATCACCACAAAGATCTTAGTTGAGAAAAATATATGCTCCAGTAGGTATTAATATCTGGAAAACATCCCTATGAATATGAAAAACAGTAGAAATTGCTTGTAAGTGGCAAAAAGTAGCAGCAACATTTTGTATATTAGTAATGGAAATAATTTTGTAGTTTTTGTAAGCAATTATATTGTGATTTTAATTGTTTTATGCTTAAATTCATTTTGAAAGAAAGCATGTTCCTTCCTAAAATTGTTGCTACATGTGGAATATGACAGTGTGATGAGGTCTACAAGTGCACAATAAAGACTACTAAATTTTAGAATATAATATGCACCTAAATTTTAGTTACCTCTTGAGAGACTAATTGCTTGCACTAAATTGCTTGTCAGTGAAGGCCAGTGGAAGCCACACAAAGCCTCCAGCAGGAGACAGCATCTGTAAATGAGGTCTTTCTTTTGGAGAACTAGGTTAGAAGCATTTTGGTTTGGCTTGCTCTGACTATCTATTACAAAAGGACGGCTTGTGTTTACTATTCATCATCACTCCTGCTCTCTTCACCAGCAAAAAGTGCTTGGCTTCTCTGGGCTTGGCTTGGAAGACTGCTCTTCATTCTCTTCCCTTGCCTGCTTAGCTTGGATTCACAAATGCTTTCTGGAAAAGCCATTTTGAGGGTGTTATGAAAGAGAAGGAGAAAAATCCCTTTTCAAATGACATATTTTAGCTGATAATGGAGAGTCAACACCTAGCTCCATACAAGAGCTAAAAAACCAAGATATAATACTCACATTCCTACAGCATGCAATATTTCATAAAATGGAGACTAGCAAAAAATAAAACCTAATACTTTATACTACCCAGGGCTTTTATTTGGAATTATTTTACTTTTGTGCATGATAGTAAATGCTTTACCTTAATAGCAATGCTTTGAGCTTCATGGAAGAGAACTCTCAAAGAGAACTATACAAATCTGTTAAAATTAGAGATGCTTTTTCAGTACATAAAAATGTCACAACATTACAGTTCATTATCTCTAGTCCTCTAGGACTAGAAGTGAGAACTAGCTCCTATTTGAAAAACGTTTTTCCTTCTACAGTGAAATTGCTCCCCATAGGTGGGAAAATCTAAAATGTCTTTTTGAATATACTGTACTCATATTTTTATGTGGCATTTGAAACAAACAATCAAACAATAGTAAAATACCTTATGTGCATGTTTAACTTCAAAACAAATTATGGGTTAGAGTGATCTGCTTCTGTATGAAGTATCATGAAACTCCACCATTTCAATTTTGTTGTCTTTTACAGACATTTTGCAGTCTTCCAACAATACACAATTATACATGGAGCAGTGTAGAAATCAGAACCAGTGTCTAAACAGAGGATTTTACGATTTGATCAGGATTTTGTGGAAGTCAATAAATTTTGTTCTGGAAAAAAGGAAGATATATATTTCATAACTAAAACACTGTTTAGAGAAAAATCCTGTTGGAAATGGCTTTCTGATACTGAAAGAAAAGAGAAAACTAAATTATGGCTGTAGAGGGAAGTAAAAGGAAATGATTCAAAGTAAGAAAAATAATTAGATAAAGCTAAATGTTAGGTAAAATGAACTGAGGATGGTCTCTATTTCCCCAAGGAATAAAATCTCAGAGATAATTCACGAACACATTCAAATCAAGTGTACATGGTAGGGATATCTAAATTATTGATTAATTCTTCAGTAGTAGTAAAAAGAATCAGTGATTAAATAGGCATTTTCCCTCACCTGTTTTTATACTATGAAAAGTCACTTAAGTAATGGAACCATTTTGCATCATGAAATAACCTTTACCTTACTTGATTTTTCAGAGATTACTGGGGGAAACAGTCTTTGCAGTCTCTTACGAGGGTTGATGTCATCTGCATGGGGTAGAGCCATACTCATCTTGTGTCATACTGAAATCATATTAAATATCAAAATTCATATTACGTTTGACGGTCTTTTCTATTCTAGCACTTCACCTCCTGCCTTTTGTGGTTGCCTTGATATTTCTGAAGGCTTTGTATTGAAGATGTGGTTTCCTACTATTTGTTTCTTGCTCTTTTTTTATCCAGCTGGCCTTTGGAAGGTGGCCCTCCCACTGAACATGGAAACTGAACCATCTGGCTGTGAAAAGGCAAAGACTTTTGATCTCTAACAGAAACCACTGAACCTATAAAACCAATCAAAACCAAAGAACCAACAAAAATAAAAGTAGCTCTGTAGACTTAAATATTAACCATTAATTATGCAGTAATAATAATAGTCATAGTTGACAAAAGAACAGCAAATACCACAGTTCAAATAGATAAGAGAAACCAGCATTCAAATTCAATTAATCCTGGATACTCAGAGAAACATAGAATTTGGTTTGGTTTGGAAGGGCTTTTAAAGATCTTCTAGTTCAAAAGCTCTTGTCATGGGCAGGGACACCTTCCACTATGATCCATGATTAATTAATAGATATATTAAAAATTAATCTATACTATTTTCCATAAATATTTGTTAGGCGATGGTTTTAAAATTATTATATTGTAAGTAAAATTTATATTTTTTATATTTTAAATAGAATTATAGAGAGACTAGTTGTAATAAATTCACATTTTGGGACAGATTTCTTACTGAAGAAAAAGTTTTGCACAAATAAACCTCATTTTAAGAGGTACATATCATTAAGAAATATGTTTTTGAGTTAGAAAAGTACTAGAGGTAGGTAATCTTAATGTTATATTTCATAAAACTTCTAGACTTCATGAGTATAAGTGCAGATATTTGATATGTAATTTAGAATGTGAATATATACATATATTTATGAGTAAAGATATTCTGGTCAGATGAGCTCTTAACTCAGAAGAAAATTTCTGTATATCTGTTTTCCTTGTTGTCTATGTTTTGTATAAATTTTTTGGTGGTTTTTTCCCCAATAATTTCACAAACTATATTAATTGTATACTTCTGCTTTCATAATATTATAATTGATAGCTTTTTGATCCTTTCAGTATGCTACACTCTGATTGGATAAGTTGTTTCTTAAGTTGAAGGAAGGAATGCCCAATTGATTAGCCACCACATTTCTTCAGTGAAAGCATATTACTGTTTTGGTTTTAAAAAGGAGAAGGACATAAAGCTGATTCACGGAATCAAATCTCTCACTCCTTTACAGTGTATATGTTGCTGTAAAGATTGTCTGCACACTAAGTCTGCCCTAGATTTTAGTGGTAATTCCTACTTCTGCTGTCACAGAATTCTCTAGGAGTTTAATAGACCACATTAAGGACGAGAAAAGTTGTATTATTTCAATAGGAACTATTATTCAAAAATTATCTCAAATACTTGGGTGTGCTGAACATTTCATTTGTCATTGCTTTTCACAAATACTGTCCATAGGCTCTACTGAAGTCTGTTTGCAATTCCTTTGCAATCCATTAAGCTTTACTAGACTCTGTAGGGGTATACTTTACCTGTGTAAATCTGCAAAATACTTTTCTTACCCCATGACTCCTGTAAAGGAGTTCAGAGTTGTTATATTTCACCCTTTGACAAGTATTTATATTATATTCATGCAAATAGATACAGAAAGTTGTGTGGAAGTTTTAAAGAAAATTTATGAAAGCCTGAGAAACATAACCATATTTAAGTGAATCAGCTGATGGTTGGCTGGTTTTAAAGGTGACTCTACATATTTATTGCAAATTTTACAGACATAGAATATAAACTATCAATCCAATGTATAAACATGATAAATCTTTCCACTTGAACATGTGTCTCTCACCACAGCTATACGGTTACCTAAAGTTGTGGTACCTCCTTCCTGTGACAGAGTAATCAGAGCTGAACTAATTTAAACAAATTTGACCTTGAAAACTATAAAGCTCATTTATTCTGGGGAGTGAAGGAACCAAATTTACTTTAAGTTAGTTGACAGATGCATATAGATTATCTTCAGAGGCAGAAATCCCGGCTGTGCTGAAGTCAGTGTAAAATTCAGTGACTTCAATGGAACCAGGATTTTGTCCGAAGTGTTGTAAGCAACTGGTCTGGTGGCACGCAGCTCTGTGATGCACTTGTGAAGATTTGCGAGTGTGTTTGATTTCTGTTGCCCCTGTAGCACCACAGATAATCTGTCATCTACTCAGTTAATGTTCCTTTGATAAACAGTTTCTACAGCAATTTTTATAAAGGAGTGTCTTCTTTGACATGGAGGAGAATAGTGCTCAAAGCATACTTTGATAGCTAATTAGACACCTTTTTTTTTTTCTCCAAGATGTATTTGTCCTTCCTTGTCTCAAAAGAACTAAAAAGCATTCCAGCACCACAGAAAATAACAGGGAGATATGATTCAGTTTTTCTTGTCAACCTACAATTTTTACTGATGGGCATATTGTCCTGGGGTTTCTTTCATGTGTGATGTAACAGCAAAATATATTTCAGCAGTAATTTCTAACTGAGAACAAGATTCTGCTGTGTCTGACATTCAACCAGCCATGAAGAGAGCTAAATACAGTGGCTGCCCTAAAGAGAATCCAGCAGCCACCCCACATGAGAGCAGTATATAACAGATGGGACTAGGATGACTGATTTAATTAGAATATTTTAATAGAAGAATGGAGAAACATTACACAGCTCTATCAGTTAGTGAAAAACTCCATTAAATTCCCCAAATTAATTGTTCCATAGGGATAATATGTCAAATAAAGCATATCTCACTGTAATCTCTCTTTTTTCCCTCTTTCTCTCTCTCCACCTCCCTGTCGCAGTTTCGGAGACAGACAAGTGACAAGACACACTGGGTTCATGCACAACAGCCAACTTTTATTGAGTTTTCTTCCCTTTATACAGATCTGAAGGTCTGCATGGTCAATCCCTGTTGGTGAACCAGTTGCCACCCGGCCAACCAGCCATGGCTGCTTGTGTCCCCAACGGCCTGGGCCTGCTCTCCAACAGTCCACACTGGTCAGGTTATCTAATGAAGGTACTTATATAATTAGTTACCTTTCAGTTATTAAAGGGATATTAATTATAATTGTGAGGCCTTCAGGCCAGCCGTTGGCCACTACACCTCCCCACCCCCCAAAAAGCTTTTGGTCAGAATTTTTTTGCTCATTTGGGGAAATTCCAGCTGATCATCACGGAAATGATTTTGTTACATTCCTCTTACAATGCACCTAAAACTCTAAAGGAGAAATAAGCATTTGGTTATACTTAAATATTTATCTAGATCTATTAAATAAAATGCTGAATAGCTAAAATAATTGGAATTTTTGTTATACTTTCAGTTCTAAAGATTTTTTTATTATGGGAGTATCTTTCCTAATCATAACAACAAAAAAATATTTCTTACATTTCAGATATGGTGTGACATTTGTCCAGAAGAAAATTAATTTGGGTTTTTTGGGGGGGTTTGAGTTAGTTTAGTTTAGTTAATAGAAAATAGGTAATACTACGTATTTTAGTGCCTATTAGGATCATAAGAATTAAATGGGTTTTTTTTAACTTTTTCTGGACAAAATCTTAAAATAATTTAATGTGAATCCTTTCAAATCTCCCAGTAACATCTCATTATATTGTCACAGGACAGAGAATACTTTAAACTATCTTTCCAGTTCTTAATAGAATCTGTATTAAATAATTTTAGCCTGATAATAATTTCATTTAGGGGTATGAAAAAAAATGTCATATATTAGAAATAAAGCAAGCTTACTGATGTTAATGAAAGAATGACATACCATAAAGCTTAGCAACACAATACTTAATGGTAATTCAGTTGTTGGAATAATGGAATCTATATCAATTAAGCATGACAGAATCTGCTATTCAGTAATTGTTCAAGTGCTAAGAAGAGCAAATAGTCTAGCTAAGAGCACAACAGGAGATTCTCAATATTATTTTATAGGACCTTCCTAGTAAATCAAATTATAAAGGGTCAGTAACTACTTCAGAGAACATTTAAAGAAAAAAACCAGAATACTTAATAATAATCATCATTATCGTCCAAAGCGGGGACAGGGTTCTTTTGATTTAAAGAAAAGGTTTATTTGCTGAAAATGATTAGTCACCAGAAGTAATCTTTCCAATTGAAAATGAGGATGATATATTACTTGAATGTCAAATTTAGCAAATCAAGATGTTTTTAAGACAATAAGGATTATATGTGGGCTTTTGCATATACTACACAGTCATTTTAATTTCCATTATGATTTCACTGAAACAACCATTTTCAGACCTTTTTTCAAAAATTATTTTCCTGGAAGATTTTTCTATTAGAATTTAATTCCACAGTTTTGTAGCTTTTTAGTCTATATTACTCTTAGCCTTCAAGAATGGTACCTAACAAAAGCACATATAGTCACTCCCCATTCAGGAGTAGCTTGTAACTGACCTTGAATTTGTTTTTTCTATAGAGTATTTGGAAGCATACTTATAACAAACAAAAAACCCATCCCAAAATTAAAAACAGGAAAAGACACACATTTCTTCCTACTATGTGGCCTGTAAATTTGAGCTCCTACATTTTTCATTGCTGAGTGATTCAATGTGACATATACTAGTTTCCTTTCTCTTCTCTGTGGTTACTATTTCAGCAGCAGCCTTGATCAGAGTCCTGCAGACCTTAAAACCATCACCTCTGCCATGTGATTCTGACACTGAGAGTGTCCTAATAAAGAAATTGTTGTAACATCTAGAATGCAATCATGGAAAAATTAATGCCTCAGTCAGAACCACAGTTCAGGTTAGAATTCGCAACTTCTTAGGCATCACTAAGTCCAAGTTATTTCTTAAATTCTCTGAGTTTTGGGAAATAATTAACTTTGTCCTAATTATATATTAGTAACACCATGTTCTGGCTTTTTTTGCACGTAGGCAAGCTCAGCAGCACTGCCGTAGTTGCGATAAGGTTGCTTGTCAAATTTGATAAAACCACTGAACATAGGTCCTTCCTTTCTTTGGGGTATATTGTTCTTCTTGGGAAAGATAATCTCTTGGTATGTCTATGACTTTAGGATGAATCCATTGCTGCCCACCTGCTACCAGACTTCGAAGGTCAACACTACTCACAGCTCAAGGAGAATAGGAGGAAAACTGAATGTTAAGTATAAGATAAATGAGTTGACCTTCAGAAAATTTGGTAGTGATTGTTATTGAGATCAAGTAAAATGGGCTTATGAAGAACTGTCAAACATACAGTGGGTGAGAAATGATAACATGAAGGGTGACATTGGTTGACTAGTCAATGTTTTGCTTGGAGGTAATTTTAATTAGCCCTTCAACATCTTATTTTCTTATAGTATATAGAAATATTAAAAAGCTAAACTGTACAGAATAAACCCTGAAAGACATATTTCATCACAGATTTTAAACTACGGAAAATATGTTATCAAGCAAATGCATATGAAGACTTCTACAAACTCGTAAACTACCTATTGTGGATATTATTTTCCTTCACTGCATTTCCATCACATAGAAAT
Organism: Corvus kubaryi; assembly: GCF_017639235.1. Taxonomy (NCBI): domain Eukaryota; kingdom Metazoa; phylum Chordata; class Aves; order Passeriformes; family Corvidae; genus Corvus; species Corvus kubaryi. Next base: position 33,126,823 of record NW_024580667.1, on the reverse strand, counting down.
CCCACAGTTTGGAGAAAAAAAATATTTGATGGGAGAGAAAAGTCAGAGGACAGGTTTTTTTGATTTTATTTGGTTTGGGGGGATTTTAATGTCTCTAGAGAATAACTAGGGTCACAGCTGTGATTACAGATTTTGGGAATATTTTAAATATTTGAAATCATATATTTATGATGAAAAATAATATTATTTTTTAGAACTCAAAATTAAAGTAAAATTTCATTAAACTGTGAAAATTTGAGGAATGAAGAAATATATACTTTATGAAACAAAAGCAGAGATTGAGGTTTTCTTTTAACTCCTAACAACTGGCTGTCATTTCTGTGATTTTTCAGTTGTTGCTCTTATTCTGATTAACAGCAACTAGGAAGAAATATAAAAAATATAATTAGAATTTTGCTCAAATTGTACAGAAATACTTGTTATTTTTAAAATAAAATAAGACAAGTATTTTGTATCTATTTCAGAGCTATCTCTATATGGAATATAAAAGTGAACTTACGCTAAGTATTTCAACTATCTCTTATAAATACAATAATCACTGATAAGCAGGAGCGTATGTTGAATGGAACCTTCAAAACATTAAATGATGAAGTTTGATATTTGATATTAGCACAGAATCATAGGATCATTCACATGTGAAGGGACTTTGAGATGTCCTCAGTCCAAACTTGTGTACAAACAGGATCAGCTGTGAGATCAAACCAGGGCTCAGGGCTTTTTTGAAACATGAGAAACTATGGGAATGGAGACTGCTCAACCTCTCTAGGCAAATCTGTCCCATGACTTTCCTCATGGTAGTAGAACTCTCTTCAGGTCATGTCCATTGTCTTTTCTTGTCCCACTTGCCCCAGTTCATGCTCCATTGTGAGAAGCACGGCTTTGTTCTCATTGTTCAGAGCTTCTTAGGTGCTCCTGAAGACATTTCTACTCCTGGCTGGACAAGTCCCTCTTTCCCAGTCTTTCTTCATGGTTCTCAGAACTATTTTCTCTGACTATCTTAAGAAGATAAAATTTGCTAAGGGAAGAAACCTCTTAATGAAAAGCTTGATTAAAAATTTTCACATGATCCTGGACAATATATGAATGGTTAGATCTCCTGTGAAGCAGCCTATTTAGGCTCATCAAAGTTTCAAATAAGATATATAAATTTAGCAAAATCTATACATGTATTATAAACCTCTCTTAGTATAAGATGATCTGTAAGCAGGGAGAAGGGAGAACTTGTTAATCTTGCAGGTTGCTCTTCCAACACCTGGATATTCTCTTACTCAGCATCTCACTCCATACTCAACTTCCCATGGAGGTGAGGTTTAGGTATTTATTAAACTTGAACCCAAATTATTACTCACCATGATTTAAATTTTTGTAACAAATGTAAAAAATGCATGCAGGCCTACTTAAGCACACTATACTGAGCAGCAGAGAAGATAATTAAACAGAAGCCATGAGAGAATATTAACTGGCTCACTCAAATTTTCAGTAGTCTCTTTACTTCTCTACACAATTTTTGAGGAAAGTAGATGACAGTCTGATTTCTAATATTTGGCAAATGGAGGGCTCATAGCTCCAAGGGAGGCATAATATTTTGTTGCTTCAGTTTTATCACACAAATTCAGTTCCATTTCATGCTTCACACATTGGATTGTAAAAGTGTTCAATTTATGAACACTTTAATGCTCAGCCACCATTTCCATATCTTCTCAAAATAAATGACAAATGTTTACCTCTTCACAAGAGGGTCAGACAATTCAAAATAGGAAAATCTATATAGTGACCTAATTTAAAGCTTAAACTTTTCAAGGGTCATAATGTCTAGTGTGGTCATGGCTGTAGTAGTCTAGAGAAGAAAGGGTTTATTGTCTGTGTAGACTGTGAAGTACTTGCATACTTATAAGTGGGGAATGCAGAATTATTATAATAATTAATTTATCCGGTGATTTATAATTTAGCCTTTGTTCTCATTTTGAATTATGCATGAGCCATGACAATTTTGAAAAAAAAAAAGTGTTTATTTGTAACTTTGCTAATTTTAACCTAGAGTTAGTTCAGTTACTGGTAGCTGCATTTGCCTATCCCTGCTTATGAAGTGGGAAAATAGCTCTGTAGGAAAACTTTCCTGATGTATTTTACTATTACTTTTGCCTAGTATAAGAGGGTTTATTTTGAGAGTGATTTTACATTGTCAGAGCTGTTCAATGAGAATGGAATTATTAACTGACAGTGACAATCTTGTCATCAAACCATTCCAGGCTTTTCAAATCCCTAGCAAGGAGCAGTTTCCTTCATTATTAGGTATTTTAAATCACAAAAGTGACTTTATACAATTAATGAAGAACATATTTCCTTTAGTGTATAAAATGAAACATTCCTGACCACCATGTGGCTTGTTATATTTCTTATTTGCACTGTGATATCCTGCATTGATGGCTTCTGAAGTCTTTTTTTCTTGGTCCACCGAGTTAATAACATTCAACAATAACAGTTAAAAAGTTGAATATATTTGAAAATAAGATAACTTTAGTGCTGATTTTCAAGATATTTCTAATTAGAACACTTATTAATTCCATCAGAATACAATACACAAAAATATCAGTGCTTGAAAAGTGTGGATTTATGGGTTTATGGAGGCTTTTTGTTTAATTTTTTAATTTTAGATTTCAGCTTACATACCTATTCAGCAACATGCTAAAGTCTGGGTTTAAAACTAAATATTTGATAAATCTCACTCAAGTCAATCCCAAATTTGATGTGCTTTCTCACTAATTATACCTTAGACCTCAAAGCAGTTATGTCAGCTCGACAAGTGCTGCGTGACATTATAAGCTGCTAAAATTACTGTAAAACGTTTCATTTAAAAATAAGCATTCTCATAATGAATAAAATTATATCCCTGAGCTTTTTCATTTGAATGTTCAGGTAAGTGATGTGAATAGTGAATTGACAATGTTTGGCACTGTTACAAATTGCTAAATATGGTTCAATAAAGCAAGCCTAGTCACAGAAGACTAGGACAGTACTAAAAGACCAGGCAAACATTCTGGATGAAATCTAAGGTAGATAATCTATGGAAGGAAACACACTTATAATGATGATTTCTAAATTAGTTATTGCAGCTCTGAAAAGAAATTTTAGCAACACTGTGAATCCAAGAAGCAATATAACATATTAGAACTTACAAGGGGAGCAGTAGGAAACAAAGCAGGAAGTTGATTATGCCAATAAAGACTGCATTTGTCTTGGGGAAAATGAGGAAACCCAGGGTGTGAGCTAGTGAAACAGGCAAAGACCATCCAGAGCTTGAGTGTTCTTCCTGTTCCTCCTCCTCTAAATAGAAGTACAGATGTACTTTTCCTAGTGGAAGGGTGATGGTTTAGAAATTTTGTGTTAAAGCACTTCAGCTGTTCTGATATTCTTGTGCATACTAGTGACACAAAATGGATTTTTTTTGGTGTGAAGGGAAATTTCAACCAAAGTTGCACATCCTTTTAGATTACCTTCTAGAGGACAGTATTGGTAGCATATATGTTTTTCTTAAAAATATGTGCAGAGAAAGTACCTTTTTTTCTCTCAGAGATATTTTCAGATTCCAGTTTGAACAAAGAGCTCTTTTGACTGACTTTTTGGGAGGGAAAGTCCTTTTGCATAAATGTATTGCTCTGAAAAACAGGTTTAAAAGACAGATGAGCAGTCTACCAGGGATGGGATCAGTCAGACTGGTTTGGATGCGTTTCTAGTGATTTTGGGGGCTTTGTCTCGTATCAGAAGCAGACAAAGGTGATGGACCAAGAATCAAAGCATCCATCCCTTTCCTGTTCGCACGGGTCAAAGGGAGGTCTTAGCTGGATTGTAGCTGGCAAAAAAGCAACAACATTCAGCTTATGCTCTAACCTTGCTTTGATAGTCAGGCCTGGTCAAAGCCACTTTTTGTGGCATTCAAGGCCCACAATAGAGCCTGTGGAAAAGTGGCATTCCCCAGGTGGTGTGGGGGATAGATGTTCTTCAGTAGCAAAAACAGGGAATAGATGTGTTCACTTCTCTTTCAGTGCACTCTTCCACCAGTGCCTGAGCCAATTCTTAAAGCTTGCTGTAATTTAGAGCAGTCTTCAGAGTGTTGTAATGTTATGCAGGGGAACATCAAAATGATTTTGGAATGTGGTGGGTTTTTTTCTTTCCTTATGTACCAGTCTTTCCTCTCCAATTTTAGTTTGTTTCCAAATTAATTTTTTAATGTACTCATTGTATTTTAATAGTCTTTCAACTAATGAAAAAGAGAGGAATAGACATGGCTTCCAGCAGTTACAAAAGCTTAATTAGACATGGTGTTGATAAGAAAGTGGATAACAGCACTATGTGGATTTATGTTTTACTTGATATTTTGCTCTAGAGACAGGGTGTTTTAAAAGCATGTTTCAGAAGAAAACACTCTGCAAGAGTTGCACTGGAAGAAGGCTAAAGTGCACTGGCATTTTCTTTTATATTTTTAATTAGGAATTGGTTTTTTTGGGTTTTTTTAAGTTCTAGAGAGCCCATGAGATTACTGGTTGATAAAGTCAGTGCAGAATATTGTAAATATCAGTTTCTGGGTTTTGCAGGATGCAAATGACTTTTGTCTATTTGGCTTTGATATATTAAGGATGTGTGATAAAGTTCCAAATAGAAGTAGAACTGCAGTGTATATTCTAAATTAAGAAGAGATTGAGGGTTCTGACTGCTTTGTCAGAATCACAGACTTTTTTCTGTGGGGTTTTTTTTTCCAGTTTATCACTTTTTTTGAAATATGCTGTTAAATTCTTAGCATCTATTTCTTTTGCAGCAAGTTTTTACCTTTCCAGTGTTCCAAATATGATGTTTACTTTCCCATTTGCTGATTTGGAGGTTTTAAACGGAGGCTTTAGTAGCATCTGAGGAGAACCATCGAAACCAATTTTGTGTCTTATTATACTCTATCTAACAGAACAATGATTTGTGCATTCACTGCAATTAAAGAAACCCCCGTAATTACAAGTGAATAAATCTTTAGTTTCTCCAGGTCTCTGCTTCTCAGCTGGACTGGAACTACTTCCAGCAAAAATACCATAAATTTATGAAAATTTAATATTAGTTTCTTGGATCAAGCACATATCTAAAAATTAGTTTATCTGATTTTAAAAAATTACACATTTTTATCCTGGTGTATATCCTTTTCCTTTTTCTTCTATTTTTTCAAGTGATGATGATCAGTGAATAATTTTATTTACTCTTTTAAAGAAGTATGTTGTGTAAGCAACCAGTGTTTAGATTTCAGATACTTTCTGCAACATTTTTTAGCTGATTTATTACCCGTGAGATTTTTTCTGTACTAAAGTTTTTTGCAATACAAATTCAATTTCTATTAAAAATAAAAATTTTACCTCCACTGTACAACTAATAATCTTATGGACAATTGTCAGCTGCCTGCAAGAAATAATCCAAGCTCACTCTTTATACAGGTTTACAAGTTAGCTCAATTCTGCAAGAGTTAAGGTCAAGATCCTTTCTACACCAGTTACCAGAGTACCTCTCCCATTGTGTACAGTAATAATTCAGGGCAGGCTGTTTCAAAGCAGAGGAAATCTGGTTCATAAATTGAACAAGGAAGTCAGTTAATAGGAAAAATACCAGAACTAGAAGACAATGGAAAATTTCAGGGATTGATTGACGGCTCCTATAAAGCATCTTTGAGTTTACAGAGAATATTTAATCCCTGGTTTTAACTAGATACACAAATATGCCAAAACTGCCAGTTCACAGCTTTAAATATAGGGTATTATAATAAAAAATATTTTCAACAGATTAAAATGTGCACATAATGTCCATTTGGCTATAAAAATAAAAATCTTTATATTTTTTGAGCTTTTTTTAGTCTTTTTCTTAAATTTCTATCATTACTTGTTCAATTTCAGAAATTAAGCAAATTAATAACACAGTAGACCATGTTTTATAGTCCTATGCATTGTTATCACTGTTATCGTATGCATTGTTAACTTTCTTGGGTTACAGAATCATCTGAATATTTCAAAAGATCAAATCTTATAGATTCGCAATTTCCTGTCCAAAAGCAGAGTGAAAAGCAGAGTGAAAGGAAACTTAACATGTGGAAGTACATGCTGTTTGTTGAAAAACAGTTCCCAGACCATCTAAACAGAAGTCCCACTGGGATTTCAATAACAGTCTTCTCTGTAGTTAAACAATTTAATGGATTTGGCAGCTTAACAAAATCCATTCCTTTCTAATAGTCATGATTTTGAGGTTGTTTTTGGGTTTTTTTAAGTCACAATGTAGCTCACACTCTCCTCACATAGAGGGCAGCTTAAACCTCTCTATAGCAGATCCATATGCTGCTTGAATCAACCTTTCTCCAGACAGACAAAATTGACTAATGTCCAAAGCATTATAATAACATTTGTAGCTGTAGCTGAGAAGGGCCAGCACATATTAATTTGTCATTTGGTGCATATTTATCAATGAGATTGTGCACAGTTGCCATACTGAGGCTGTTAAAAACTAAAGCAGCTAGTGCTGCTGAAATCAAATGGTCTTCATTACTTTTACTATAAGCATGCACATATTTTTTATTAAAAGTTTATTATATATGTTATAGTGTGAGTGTTTCTAAAAGACGGCAGGTTTTGAAAAGCTTATAAAAAATTCATCACTGTGTGATCAAGGAAGTATTTTCCTTTCCTTTGTTGCATTACAGCTCTAGCATATCCTTAATATTGGTAGTGGAACTGGTAAAACAGCAGCTGGTAGTTACCATGACAATCATAATTTTAAAATATTTTTTTGGCAATAATCTTTCTGATACTGCATCTATTGAAGAAAATGTATTCAATGTCAGGCAGGCTTATAGTTTAATAAACATTTTCATATTTCTTTGCAATGGATTACATCTAGAAAAATAGAGGAAACATGCATGTTGGATTATCTTCATCTTTGTGACAACTCCTACTTGATGAGAATGAGTTGGTACCCATTTACAGAATGAATGTGCCTATGGGGAAAAAATGTAATATAAATATTAAAGGGCCTACTACGCTTTAGCTAGATGCAGTATGTGCTCACTGCATTTTATCACATTTACTTTTACATACCATTAGGGTACCTGGTCTTAAAAGTATTGTTAGGGAATGCATAAAGATTTTTAAAAGGCAAAAAAAAAGTTATATATATGATCCAGATTGTTGCATATGAATTTCTATTTCACAGTACAATGCGCTTCTCCATTTTACCTCACCCGAAATAGTTCCAGACTAAAATACAAATTCGGTAAATATTAGAAAGGGTTTATTTACAAATCAGATGAACTATGTTTTTTTTTCCTTCTCTGTTGCTCTTTATTCTTTTATCATGAGTGTTAGTGTTAACAAGAAGATACCTTAGAGCAGAAAAAAGTGAAGGTATTCATGTTTTCATTTCCCCAAAAGTTTTCAGTGAAGATTCTAGTGGAACAAATTGTGGGTTTGTCTACTTAAATTAGCTGTATGTATTGAATAAACATCCCCTGGTTCAATCAGTAGTGGTCAGTAAATCACTGGACACCATATTCTTATGCATGGTTCTACTTATTAAGCATACAGCCAGGTGGGTGCAATTTTATTATGTAAATATTTTTCTGCATAAAAAATAATAATTATAAAAAGCCCTAATGATTTTAGAGATACTATTTTTATTAAAAGAAATCTTGGCATAAATGGATGCATTAAACTGCTTGTGAAAATATTATTTGAAATTATCAAGTGAATATTTTATGTTGTCAGATTATAATATCTGAAAAGCTCTCAAATTGTGCTGTAGCTTTGAGGGAGAGTGGCAGATACTGCATGATGAGTGATCTAATCAAAAGACTTTGGTGCTACCAAATGGTTTGGAAGACTAAGATAAAGTATGACAGCATTTGCAGGTTGAGTGTAGTTTTCAGAAACATTTTTTTTACAAATGTTACCAAAAAAACAAGTAGGACTCTTCACTGTTAAAAGAAATTCATAACTTTTGAACAAATGACATACTGAATTATTTTGCATTTATTCACTACTAGAAAGAGTATGCTTTTCTTGTATACGTTCTCAATACTATTCCAGATAGATTACCTTTGAGAAATTTATCAGTTCATTTTAGCTGTTCAAGTCTTTCAGCACTGAATACCATCCTCCTGGATATCCACACTGAAAGTCAAAATTCTTGATCAGTGATTTCAGCGAGGGATAGGCTCAGACGTGGATATCTCCCGAGACAAACATATTTTCTAAGTGAAGAAGGTTCATCTCTAGATTTTTCTGGAGGATCAGGACTCTACTTAAGCTCTCACAGGGCCTCAAATAATGAGAAGGAGATTTTGAAAATTGTTGTGAAGTACATTTTGTTGCCTTTTTGCACATGCTGAATTCATGCTTGCTGAGACTCGTTTAAGATTTTCCTGCAGACTGACTGGTACACTACCAACTACAAGGGAGAGAAGTACAATACAAACGTAGTACCAGACTATTCAGATAAAGTAGGATTGAAGTGATCTCTGAGATCTTATCCACCCTCCTGTTGAAAGCAGTTAGACTAAATAGCTCAGGACCTTGCCCAGTCACATACTACCTCCAAGGGTGAAAACTCCATAGCCTCTCTGGGCAACTCATGCCAGTATTTCAACAGCCTACGTCGAAAAAATAGATAGTAGATAGATAGATAGATAGATAGATAGATAGATAATACATCTAGGGCCTCTGTTTCTATAATTTCTTTTACATGCATGAGAGAAATAATTTGTCGAATATCAGGCAGTCATTTTAGACTTACAATAGTCTTACTATTCAAACACTGCCTGAGAAACTGACAGGCTAGATTACTCCTTTGCCTGCCTGCAGGTGTTTTAGATGTGGCTCTCAATAACAGATACTGTGACTGCTATCTGGCATCTGACATTAAATGTACCCTGTAGCTAGAAACTTCTTATTTTAGACTGATGTGAACTTTTTCTTTTATTATAGCCCAAGTATTCCTCAAGGAAACAGGTAGTATCCACACACTGCAGAGTTGCAAAGACCTCATTCTTGTTTGATCTGGGACACATGTATTGAAGATCTCAAGCAGCAACCAAAACCACCAAATGAACTTCTGATTAAAAAAAAAAAAAAAAGAAAAAGAAGAAAAGAAAAAACTAACCACAAAATAATACCTTATGTGATATAAAAAGTCTATTTCATACTTGTTTAAACATAAATAAGTCATGGGTTTCAAAATTAAACCATTGGTTATCATGTTTATGACAAGATAATACAAGTGGAGCCCTCTCTCAACCAGTCATATATATAGTTGGTGTTATGTTCCTCTGGAAAACTTGATTTTGTTCAGATCACATTTTCTACGTAATATGAGTGGCACACTAGCCAAATAATTAGTGAGTAAGATCATTGGAAAACACTATCTGGAAAGAATAACTGGGTATTAGATGACTGTTATAGTGTGTCCTTATTCATAAACTATTCTCTCTACTCTTATCATAGCCTGTTTTTTTTTAATCAGTAACAGATATAGGGTAAAATAGTATGCATTCTAGCAGATCTTGAGCAGCCTCCTAGTGGCACTTCACCAAGATTTTTGCAGTAAAGTAAGAGCCTGTTATAGCTAAAATGACAATAGGTTTTTGCATCACTTTCATCTTGGGCATAATTTTATGGAGTAAAAAGGAATTCTAATATAAAATGACTCTTCAGTGTAAGTTGCACAGAATGATGCCAAGAGCTTTATAGTTGCTTAAGGGCATCCACAGTGATTTCCAAAGCTGTTTGCACTACCTGTGAAGTACTGAATATATATCCTCAGAAAGGCCTTCAGTATTTTTTAGAGATAAATTTCTGATCCAGAAATTCAGAGGATAAGCTTGTGTGTGGATCATATCTTCCCTTATTTGTTAAATCCAAAGTTATTTCTACTCTGCATTTCAATCTCAGGCGTGTTAAATAGCTTTCTGCTGTGTAGAAACCAAACATGAAAGATCAGAGATATTTGCCTTGACTTGTGAGAGGTCAGTGTACCATTTCCTTTTGGAAGAGAAATGAAAGGGTGAAGGCGTATAATGCTTTACTGAGCTGGCTTTTATGTACAATATACACAGCCTCCCTGATGATTGTGTTTTTGAACAGAGGTATGAAATAATCAGAACAGACTTCAGAAATAATTTGTGTTCAAATTCCCAGTGAGGTTCTCTGTAGAGAAGCCGAAGCTGCTACAAAACAGAATTCTATGCCCTAATGTACTGAGTTCTTTCTTAGTAACTACGTGCTTTTGTTATCAACCATACAGCTGGTGAACCAGACAGACATCAGTTAAAGCCCACGTTCATGGATTTGGAATTGTACCTGTATGTGTCTTTTGGATCTTCTATAACTACAACAGTTTTCAATAAATAATTTACAATATATATTTCCAGATTAATTTAATAAGAGAACTTTCTCTTCTATGAACATGTGGCATTGATGTTATTTATACCCCATTGTGATATTCTGAAGTGTATTCTACATAAGAATATTACCCACAACTTGATGAATAGTAAATTTAACTATTCAAATAATAAATTTGATTAGTCAAGTAAGAGCATTTCCTAAGAATTTGTGTATGAATTATAATAATAGAATGTTCTCTTTTTACTTACAATGGATGGAGTTAAAAGTTTTTCTTGAATGTTTTTTAAACTCACTAAATAAAACTGTTTTGATTGTGGTTTTATGCTGGTTTTTGAATAAAAATAAGCATTTTTTTGGCAATTAGAATAGTTAATGTAAAATTAAATTTAAAGTGCTAAATTATTTTTGTAGTAGGAAGTTGCTACTAAATATGTGTTGATCTTAACAGACAGCTAAATCATACAGGATGATTTATTCCTTCAATCAAAACAGATTGAATTCCAAATATGAAATGTTTATTATGAAACCACAAAAGCTCCACACCATAAATTTTATTAAATTTTATTGTTAATTTAATGACAAATAAATGAATTTAAAAGTTTCATTTATTGATAATATATGTCTAAATATGTTTTTTTGTTCAAAATTATTTCTGCTATAAAATTATAGTTCTAATCTATTCTATATTGAATACATTTCATATTCACTAGTATAAATTTAACATTTTATTTTATGATAACCTGGACACCTGGATACTTGCAGCGACACTCAGAGAAAAAAAAATATTTTTCACTTGGTGGGATTTCTTTGCAAACATCAGAAGAGAAAAATGCTTCATTTATCATTGAATTAACATGATTATACTTAAACTGTGTGTCCTGGCTTTAACTGTCATTTTGCTTTGCTTTAGTACTCCCATTGCTACCATGTAGATCTTAGAATTACATTAAATGCAGGCATATGGATCTACTTAACATGGTTTCACACTAAATTTGTACAGTGCTTGATCTTCCCACTATATAATGGCACTTTTTTTGTTATCAACACATTCATGGCCTACAGCTGACTGCTTTTATAGCTTTTAATTAAAATCTGAAGTGGAAAGCGTCTATTAGTCGTTGTGTGAAACCAGTCATAAAGAAGAGCTTGTACAAACCCTGCATAAGATGGATAATATTTACATCAGTTTTCCCACCTTTCTCTTCATGATGAAGAGAAGCTCATTCAAGTTAATGATATCAAAGTGGGAGGTCTGGGAGGCAGAGCCTATTTCGTCAAGCACCCTCAATTATTACGGACTTACAAATAAATTTGCAAGCCAGAAGTCTTATTAATATTTTATTTGGTTTCACAGACTTGATAGAGAATCTATATTACAGTTTGAGGACTCATTTTTATTCATGTGGTTCATTTTCTTTTAGATTGGGAGCTTACCTTGTGTATCATGTTACATCTTTGGATATTAAATTTTTCTCTAAAAGGTATGTTTATAGAATGCCTGGTATCTACACACACATTTCCACTCATGAATTTGAAGAATGTTAATTTGTCACACACTCTGTAATTAATTTCCATGAGTTTCTTTACCTTATATGCATGTTTGACCACTACTCAGTCAGTTTCAGAGTCTCTTCTCATGAGCAGCTCTGCTGCTTCATTGATTAAGTAAATGAGACTGAAATTTATCTCCTCTTCCAATTCATGAGCACATTGTTAAAATTCCCACAACAAATTTGAAGTCATTTAGGAAAACTCTTAATGCACTGCCTTTTGTAAGTACATTTTTATTCCTTTTTGGAAAGAAAACAAAAATGAAAACAACAACAACAACAACAAAAACCAAAAAAAAAAACCAAACACAAAAACCCAACAGCAAGAAAACCTATTTCCCATTCTGACAATTGCTTTGACATTCAGACATTCAGATTCATACCATTGTCTTTCCTTCCTTCTCCTTAGACTGAAAACATCTTTCTGCTTTCTAAATGCCTTTCTCCTTTTCTCCCAGAAATATTCTTTGCTGCCTTCCCTCTGCTATGTTACTTCTCTTCCATGTCCTTTCATCTCTCACAGTATTTTGTTAGTTTTCCTCTTACTTCTCTGAATGTATTAGTCATTAATGTAGTTGTTGGATTTGTGTCACTGGCAATAGACTGATTTTGTTTAAATTTTTTTGACTGCTTACAGAATCTAGTTTTATTATTTGTAGTAAAAGAAGTGGCTGTCAAGAAAGAAATCAATATCATCTGATGAATTCCTTATAAAAGTTAGAATATTTTTTAAGTCTTTAAAAAGATGGTCATATAAACCGAAGAGATTTCACTACAATGTTCACAACTTTGGATATCACATTAAATATCACATTAAATCAAAAACTGATCATATTATGTTAAATCAAAGTAAATAATGTGTATATTAATAAAATAATTTAATCTTATTATGAATTTATAAATATATTAGATTATATGACATATGAACATAAATATATGCATGTAAATGACATTATTTCACCAATTTTAATTGAACAAAACAGCAATCTGATTCAAATTTTTTTCAAATAAAAAGCACATGCTTTATTCTTTTGAATCACCAAAGAGGAGCCCACCTTAAGGATTTCAGGCACTGAATGCCAATAGACACAGTCTGTGGTAGTGAGTACAGAAGGACTGGCAAAGTAAGATGTGGAGAGATCATTACACTAAAAAGGTCACGTGGTATTTAACTGGATGCTTTTCATCTCGGCATAGAAGTTGAACTCTCTGTTACTTAATTCTAAGTAACAAAGAAAACTTGAGTGCTAGAACTTTTAAATATTAACCAATATTCTATTTATTTCTTTCTACTCTTATTCCTAAGATTTTAGTTATTTCCCATCTTCAGGTAAGGAATTTGAAAAATAAAATTATGGAAATGCATAAACTTCTCCATTGTTTTTCATCTGGAACAAAAGCAGATCTCAATGTCCAGCATGAGGAATGAGAATGTATTTACAGCAGGAGTTAAATAGAGTTAGTCCATCTGGGAGGACAACGTGGGTGTGCGTTAAACATCTTAAAGCCTGAAGATTCAGCACAGACTAGGACTGTCACGGAAGGTTATTATCAAGATAAGCCTATTGTGTTTGCAAGTACAAAGAGGCAACTGTACTGGCAACTCAAGGGATTTGAGGATTGCACCTTTTCAAATAGCTGGGGCTTTTTTTATCAGCTGCCTTCTATACACTACATATTTCAAAGCGGTGTGTTTTGTGGAAGGTGCTACAATGACTGAAAAGTGAGTACTTTGTCCATTCTCACAGAACACAGTCTTAAAACAAGCAGTTGCTGCCACGCAAACATTCCTCAAATTAGAGAATATCATCAGTAATTGTGATGGAGAAAGCCAGAGAATAAAAAGGATGTTAGCAATGTGTATCTGGTAAAAAAAAAAGCAGTCAGGGACAGCTTTTCTACAGAAATTAAGCTATACTTTGCTTTCTGCAATTTTTTAAAATCTTTTTTCAACTAAATGGGATGGTAGAAGAGTAAGATTTTTTTTTAATTACTTACTGGAAAAAGCATATTATCTATTACAGGCCTTCAACCTGTATGTTCTGTTTATATTATTCATTTCTTAAGAATGTGTTTCCCAACTGATAGCTTTAACTAGAAAGTAGCACCTACTATGTTGTCACATTCATAGACTTAAGTCTCTGAAACGATACAAGAATACATTTATTTATTTATTTCAGTTGTAGACTTTGTAGTTAGTGTATGAGGTATTCTAAACTTGACATATGCAGACAAAAGCATGATATTAACTAACAGTGTCCCTTTATGGTTACCACAGGTAAAGGGCAAAAGAAAGTTGTTTCTGTGTAACAGACAGCCCATTTACCAGCAACAGCTTTCATTTCATATATTTTGTGTGGGACCTGTTCTCTGAAGAATCTGTGCTAGACTGCTGAGGAGAGATAGATTATTGTGTTGTGCATTTTTTCATTTTTTTATCCTACACGGGTTTGACGCCAAATGGCAAACTTTAGGAGTGTACATGGAACAAACCCGGTCACTATGACTCTATTTTCTTCTCCTCCATCCTCTCAAAGAGTATCATCCAGTTCAAAATAAGCACTAAATTTTCTGTTGAACCATCACTTCTTTTTTTTTTTTTTAAGATAATATAGCAAAGAACAAGTTGCAGAAAAATAAACACAACATGTTCCCAGTTTTCTATACGTTGCTATATGACAGATAATATGATGGCTTTATTAGATTCTCTTTTATATTGTATACTTCCAGGCCTCTGGTGACAAATGGATATCAACAGGCTTGCCACAGTGGTTTTGGAGATTTCAGGATTTATCATACACTAGGTTTGAGGAAACAACCATCCATCTGCTTCATTTTATGAAGTGTCACTGTGAGCCCTGGAGCTGAATAGAGCCAAGTGTTTTTCATACTTGTTACCTTCCAGCAGTAGACACTACAGGTAAGTGATGCAGGCATCTCTATCGTGCACCAGGAGTGTCCAGTGATGGAGGCAAGCCTGAGAAGGAGTTTATTGACTGGGGCACTTGTGGCAGCACATCATCCAGACCCTTTGTGGAACTTGGCCTGGGTCAGTGCTGCATGTAGCAGATCTACTGCAAACAGAATTGGCATGTGTCCAGTAGGCTGAATGATATGCCAATTAGTGTTTCTATGGGATTACTTGAGTTTTTTGTGATATGGTGATTTTTTGCATGTTTTGGATTGTTGGTGTTTTTTAATTCCCTTAACAACCATTGCCTTTTTACCAGTTTTCTCTGAAAGGCAGATTGACTGGTTTAGTGTTTTCTTATCCTGAGAAGAAGACTTCAGTTTGAAATTTTAATTATGACTCTATGGGGCATACATATACACAACAAATTATGTCCAAAACTGGCTGAAGTACTCCATAATCTATCCATTACGCATATTTCGGTTAGTCATCAGTGTTGACTATTCATGAAAATGGAAATTAAATACAATTGGTTGTTTCGTCATTTAAGCATTGTTCTCATATTCTCATGTAAGCCTTACTATCAGCTGAAAATGAATGATAATTTACATCAATGCATATTAATGCATCAGATTGTCATGGCAACATTTGCATAAACATTATCTGTGGCATCAGATGGTCATATGACAGTTGTACCCTGAATAATTATGTCTTCTAATAAACCAGCAATATAGCTATCCAGACCTTTGCCCTTTTCATTCCATGAGCAGATTTGCAATTATAGGTGTTGTGTGCATACAAAGCATTTCCTGGTGGGCAGTGAGGTTTTAGAAACAGTGCAAAACACAGGTGTGAATATCATATTGAATTATAAGGATCTAAAATAATCTTTTTTTCTTTAAGAAGTACATATGCAATTGTGGGATCTTAATCTATGCAAATGGTATCCAGAAGTCGCAGCCAAAGTTCTGTCATTCTCTTTCACTACTGTGGCATTAAAATTATGATAGAAAATATGTGTCCTTTGCACTTTCCCTGTTCAAGATTCTGCCTCCAAATTAGTATTCATCTTAACGTTTAGGGGCTTAGCCATTGTAATTAATCATGTTGTAACTGTAGAAAGATACGTAATACTCCATCCCTATGCATTATTTAGATTATTTCCTTAGTGAAAGGAACAGGCAAGAGATTAATTAAATCAAATACTTTGGGGTCTGTTTTCTCACTGATGAACAGAGGATTTATATGCAAAACTCAGGTTAGCATTAATGTAAGTTTGTCGCATAAATCACCTAGGAATTGATAGGAGCAGTGAGACTTTTAGTGACCTCCTCAAACACTTTCGTCCATCACTGCTGTTTAGATCGTCATTGTTATTAGTGAAGGAATGCTATTAAAATGTTTTATGAGACAATGCACCAAGTAATTTTTGCCATGAACTGCCGGTGAAAGCTTAAATACAAGCAAACTATGCAAACTTACAGTAAATACAGGCACAAGCAAGCTTTCAGTGGCATTATAATTGTGAATGGTTTCTAAAAAGCAGCACTGGTTATTTTCTGTGTTTTCCCCTGAAAGATGCTATCTTTTCATACCCATAAAGAAGGTAAAAAACAATTAATCATCTAAAGAATCTTGTCGATATGTAGCCTTTTTTTCATATATTGAACTGCTTAATTTGCAAGGTGAATCACAGTGAAAAGAAGTCCTGGACTATTCTATGCAGGTGTTTGAAACTTCTACTAACATCAAAGTCATTGCTGAGTATGAGTTGGTTACTGTAACACTTCCTCACTTCTTTCATTTTCTGAGGTGAAACTTCTGCTCTGGGTTGTTATTTCTTGCTAGCTCCATTTAATAAAAGTTTTTTTCACTGTTCCCCAGACTGATAGTTTTCTCACTCTCAGGATTTTTCCTGATTATTTCCATTGGAATAGATAAACGCAATAAGTTTTCCTTTAGTACTGGTAATAGTAATATGAAATCCAACATGAGTGAACAGTGTTTTCCCATTTATTTCATTTGTCTGCCTTTCCATTCGTTAAAGAAAAGCCTCCCTTATTTGCAGTGATGTTTCTAATGGTCTTTGTAAAAAAGCCATCTTTTCTTACACATCTGGGCATGCCTGTCTGCAGGGCTAGGACATATCCCTCGCCTTCTCACCAGTGAAAACAATGTTTTCTCAAGTTTATAGTTTGACTTTGAATTTTGAGAAAGTATATTTTTGTGTTTAAAAAAAATTCTTTATGAGAGATTAACTGATTCAATAATCAGATGTGAGATTTTATGGTTTTTCAGCTGCAGTAAATCAGCTTACTCAACTACCATCTTAATAATGTAATTATTTAAAAATATTGGGGTTTTTTAAAGGTTAAAGTTAAATATATGGGTCTGTTCGTAACTGATTACCAAAGGTACATTTTTCAATGTTCTTCAACCAGTTCTTTAATTGCACATCTGAAATAGTATAAATGATGCTGTTCAGAATAAGCCTCATTTTTACATAGTTTTAAATAGAAAACCTGTCTCCAGTTCGCTCTTGTTTTTCCTCATAAAGCAGACAAAAACTAAAGACTGATACTGTAGAGGGTCTCATCACTAGCAGGAGTTGCTACTGCATCAAGCGGCATTGTATAGCTAACATTTTTTTAAGAAGGAAATGTTCCATCTTTACTCTTTATTGAGATAGCTTTGTGCTTTTTAATCATTATTTATTTAAATATATGCTGGTAGCCAGGGCAAAAAACTGCACAAGGAACACTTAGCTATCAGAAGTTTTTCCTATGCCATTATAATGTTATTCCCCAGTCTAGAATCATGACTATAATCATAACTTTCAGTGCGGCTCCTTCTCTTGCAACACAGATGAAGAATAGTTACTTAAACAAGCATGAAACTAGCATCACTCAGTTCCTATGGCTCAGTGCTGCATATGCATATGATGTTGGAAACCCCTTCTCAAATAATTCGTTACCACCAGTAGTTTCATCTCCTGATTGTTGGCTGCATATTTTCATGATATTTTAAAGACAATATGATTCTTTAATGAAAATGCACAAATGAGATATCATAAGCTATTAAAACAAAAGTGATTGTTATGCAAAGTGAAACAAATGACTTAGTGTTGGAGGTGTACAGTTTTGAATCCTGAATTGCTTGGGGGCTTGTGGGAATGCAGCAATGAATGCAAAATGTGAAAGCAGAAAAAAACCCTAACGTTTTTGAAAGATGGATGACAGTAATTATCATGAGCAATGACTAACTATCGGTCTCCACTTTGTCTCCCCATATTTCTTTCTCTTTTCTTTTCCTTTTGTGAAACATTAACTCCAGGCAGTCAGTTACAAAATTTTAATGTCTTTCAATAGTCTAAAAGACACAGTCTTCACTAACACTTCTAAAACTTGCTCTATTTTCTGCATATCAGAGAACATATATGAAAATGTAGTTTATCACACTGATAACAGCTCATACTTTAATTGCTACCTGGTAAACCATAGATTACAAGTATTTTTTCCTCATACATTAGAATTGTTTTAACATTAACTTTAGCTGAGTTCTATTTCTTGTCCAAAGGAAGCGTTTGCATAAACATACTTAAAATGCTGAACAACTTTGTCCCTAAGTGATCAAGTCTACATTGCTGTCTTTCTTCTTGTCTAGTCACATCTATGAAAAGAAGAACAATGTTGAAATTAATCCTTTAATAAAGAAAAGAATAGTTAAAAATGAGTTGAAAAGGGGGAGTTTGCACAGAGGAATATGTCATGGAAGTGTCTGTGGGTGATACCACGGGAAAAGTCTAGCAACAACTGTTTCAGAATCCATTGCCAGCAAAAGTGCTAACTTCTCTGAACCAGCTATGCATTGTAATGAAAGGGGGGTAGGAAAAGAAAGGATATGGTGCAGAGAAGACACAGAGTGGTGGCAAGAACCATTGACCAGAGAACCACTTTGTGGAGGAGCAATAACTTAAAAAAAACAACAGAGAAAACCAAATCCAACAGCAAACCCCCAAATTAACCAGCAATCCCCAACAGCATAAAACCAACCAAAAAACCCCCACTTTTTTCTGAGATTGGAGTCAAAGAGAAAATCAGGGAAGACCGCTGAGATAGGAGTAATAGCGAGAAGAAAGAAGACTTAATGAGAAAGAGCAAGGACTGGGAAAAAGGGAAATAAGGCCTCAGCAAAGAAAAAATATAAGAAAAGGGAGTTAAATGGAGGAACATAGCACCAGAAGTGCATACAGAGAACTAATACAGTGGGAACACATCAGCTTCAATGAAATTAATCCCTTTCAAATCATGACACTATGTAGAGAAAAATTTTCAGGCAAGTGGTGTGTAAAAATTTTTTTTCTTTAGGAAAATATATAGACTATCTGGAAAAAAAGAGAACTAGGAGACTGAATTGGGAGATGGAAAAAACATTAAATACAGAAAACTTTGCTGTTACATAGAAGACTGGATGTGGAGGGATGACAGGGAAAACCTGATGTGAAATAAAAGAGTAAAGGTGTTTGGCAAGACAGAGTAAGAGAATAATGAGATAAAAACACAAGTAAAGTGACATTTTCAAGGAGGGAGAAAACTAAATGAAGAAATAGTTAGGAAAAGCATTTAAAATAATGAAAAGCACCAGCAGGAAGAAGACACAAATATAAACAGAGCAGGAAATGAAGAGCAACACAAAAAATTGAAAAGTGGAGAAAATGTAACTTCACATACACATTCATGTAATCTAATCTTTTAATACGGCAAACCCACAAGTTTCTCTTCTGGGCTTAGAAATGAGTGATTTAGGCCTATTGAAAGTTACAGAGGGTTAATGCTGTGGTTATTCCCGGCCTCCAGAGATTAACATGGCTAGGGAAGTTGTTCCAAATTAAACAACTCCCCTGTTGTCTCTAGTGTGTGTTGCAACAGAGAGCTGTGAGTAGGTAATGTTGGCAACCAGTCTCTCTGTTGAGATATGGAAGGGAATTTTAGCTGGAAGTTGCTTTTTATGTTCAGTGCTTACATCCTGGGAGAGAATAATTTGTTATGTTTGCTCTGAAGTACTTAGCACACTTCTGAGTGCTGTAAACCAATTAATAATTATATATTAAACGGCTGTAAGTGAATTCAATTTATGGATGTCTATAAGACGCCTATTAAAATCAATCTTTGAATATTTTAAAATCTGTTTAGATTAAGCATTGGATGCTTCCCAGACTCTCAAGTTGTCATTGATTATGTCCAATGGACTAACTTCTAAAAATAAGGAAGCATCTTTCAAAAATTGTCTTCACTTCATCCGCCCATGAGAACAGAATGAAAATAATTAAACAGTGGCAAGCCATTGATTCAGGTCTTATAGCTTAATTAATTCCAACAAGAAACAGATAAATGCAGAAGTCTGACACAGATTTTTTCCTTTTTTTTTTTCCTCCAGACCTGGCTGCCACAAATACTTTAGTAGTTTCCTCTTTTCTCACTTACCAGGGTTTCTAATAGTCTGTATATTTCTAAGATTATGAAAAGATAATTGTGATTAGGAAGGCAGTGTGGCATGTCTTCTAGTTGAAAATTATTGATGTTTCTCTTCCTAGTTTGTTTTTTCAGGAGTAAAAGAATCAAACATTACAGCCTGTTTATACGGATAACTCTTGTTTTACTTTTAATTTAGCAGTATATATTTTTAATGGCTCCCAAAAATTATTGAGCATATTTTTCAGAAATTTTTCAGTGCTTTAAGAATGAAAGACATTGTGTTGTATCTGATGGGATGGAGGTTCATAGCAGCTTCTATGGTGTTGGCTTAGATTTCTTGACATAAACCATGTTGATAACACCTAATATTAAAACAGGCTGCACAGGGAAGTGATGGCATCACCATCGGTGGAAGTGGTCAACATTCATGCAGATGTGGCACTTGGGGACATGGTTTAGTGGTGAAAACCCTGGTCCCAGCTTAATGCTTGGACTTGTTGATCTTAGAGGTCTTTTACAAACTTAATTCTTCTATGATTCTATGATTTTACTTTTTCTGAAATACTGAGTGAGCTGAGTTGTGATGAAGGTGCACAGCTGTAGTAGGAGAATTCTTCAGGCTTGGAGAAGAAACAAGGATGGTTTTTCGTTGTTGATTTATCTGAATTCATCTTCAAACTATTGTTTTTCTGGCTGCACTAAGGTTTCACTGGTCCCAAGCTGATGCCCAGCCTCATTCCTATCTTTTTTATTCCTAGCAGAGCACTGTATAATACACATTTGCATACCTTCCTGTATGTGGCTTGTACTTGCATGTGGCTGCTCCTTGAACAAAGTAAGATCAGTCTAACTGGCAAACGAACATGCTGAGCAGAAATACTCATAGCTATCTGTCCGCAGAGGTCTATATTAGCTAATTCAGACATTTTTATCTGCTGGAGAAAAAGTGAGGGAAAAGGGAATTTTTAGACATGGGACCTGAACACGAAGAAGAACCATTTTTACTGTAGGATTGACTGAACACTGGAACAGGAAATCCAGGGATGCTGTGGAATCTTCTTTGGAGATATTTAAAAAACCTTTTTGGACACAATCCTGAGTAACGTGCTCTAAGGAGCCCTTCTATGCATGACAGCTGAACAAGATGACCTCTAGTGGTCTCTTCCAATCCTACCCATTGTGTGATTCTGTGCTTCGGCTAAGTAGGTATCACATAGACTCCTTTTGTGTCAACAGTACAAGAGCCACTTGCTCTTTCCTCCTCTGTGATAAACTGTATTGCACTGTGGTGTGTTGTAGTAGGAGAGTGGTTCTTGCAGTCCAGACAGCTAAGGTATTATATCAGTGACTATATGGAATAATTTGTTTTCTGTGTGTGGGCACACATATATTTTCCATAATTTGTATTCAGCTCATATAGCCTCAGTTTCATGTGTAGAAAATAGATAACATTCTTCTCACAAACAATATTTTTTGATGCGGTTACTATACAAAATAGAAGGGTGAACTATTTTTTAGTAATTAAATTTATTTCCCGTTTCATTTTGTTCTGATGTTGCCAGTGGTTTATTTTATTTCTTTGTTTTTACAACTGTGTTGTGTTCAGTTTTTGAAAGTTTTATTATTAAGTATGTACTTAACAAATTGTCTCAGCAATTTGTTAAGTGTGAGATGGGATACTGGGCATACTGTCACTTATGTTTTTTCAATAGTTTACAGTCATGCAAAAAGTACAAAATATTAAATAAGAATATAAGAAAGAAACAAGAATGGAATTAATTTAGAAACAAATACGTGAATTACATCATCCAGCATTATAATCTAGTTCCTAGGCTCTGCAATTATGCAGAAGGAGTCTCCTATGCTTATATTACCATACGTCATCAAAAAAACTGAAGTGTGTTTTAAAATTTAAGAACTAAGATTCTTATAAGACTATTGTTTTAAAATGTCTCTAAAACATACAGAAAAGTATATTTTCAATATACTGAAACATCTAAATTTGGAGGTTACAGTAGCTGCAATGTTTGCGTATTACTTTAGAAATATAATTAAGAAAACACCTTTTGATGCAGATGTATTTTTTGATTTTTCTATAATGCCTGTTCTTAGAGATGAAAAAAGGTACTGAATGTCAGAGACTGGACATAAGTTAAATAATTCAGTTCAAATATTAACATGTATTTTATATTACATCATTTTGAATTATTCTCTTTTTTTTTAAACCTTTAATGGTTTTATGGTAACATGACTAATACTCAGAATACTCCATGTCATGGTGAAAAAATTGTCAGTGGCTTTATTCTATTCCTTCCTCCTCTTCTCGTTACTTTAGGCAGAGCCATTTTTCAAGGAAAGATAGGGTTGCACTCCTTCAGTATATTCTGCGTGTTCAATCTGTCTAATTTTTTTTTCCTTTGGTACTTGGTTTCTTCCAATTTTTCATCCAGTAACTTTATTTTCTCTGTCATTCTGTTAATTATCTGTTTGTGTTAATTTGGATTTTTTTTCCATATCTAGGATACTTCCATCTACCTCAGCTGAAACACTCATCATCCCAAATTTATTGTCCATTTTGTTTTCCAACATGCTGAATTTTGAGTGCAGAACAGTAGTAGAATTAATGTTGAGTGCTGTGACACTCTATTTGCCTGTGTATCTGGGAAATAGGAGACTTATCCTGAACAAATCCTGTATCCTGTGACATGTATATATATATGCAAAATATGAAGTCAGTGTGATGTCAATGATACTCACAAAATCCTGAAAACATTGACCCTTTCAACTCATCTAAAAATTTGCTGATTTTAATCAATATGAGAAAATATTAACACACTTAAAGGCTTTTGAAGGGTTCCATGGGGGTGATAGAGAGAGTAAGGCAGTCAGTCTTGAAGCAGCTAATAAAGTATATTTTGGAAGTTCCTTACAGTCAGCTAATAAAAAACCAGAATTATATATGTAAGTGATTAATGTGTGGATGGTCATAAATTAATTACATAATTAATGAGAGCATGAACAGCAAGGCATGAACTGAGGCTTTATATATAATTTAAGGTTGATGCATAATAGAATGTAAGTATTGGCTGATCTAAAATTGACTAAAAATTTACAATTTATAACTTCATTGTTACTGGAAACAATTCACAAATTCTTTTTTGCATGTCAGTATCAGGCCAGTGTTACAGCTACAATAGTATATCCCACCTAAAAATAATAAAATTGTGAGAACTAAACTGAATTCAAGGTGGGTTATTTTTGTTTATGGGTTATTTTTGTTGGGTTTTTTACCATTATAGACACTGGTTTTTAAATTAAGAAATGTGACTTAAACACTGTCTGCTATCCCCATTATCCTTCTTAACAATGAAAACAGTGGTGGGATTTTAGGAAAACATTCTTCTTCAGGTGGATGATTGAGACATTTGAAAATTTTAGTGGTGGTACTGGAGGAAGCACATTCCATTAATAGAGACTTTGATCCAAACAGTCAGTTGGTATGAATCAGTGCAGTTCATTGAAGAGGACAGCACAGCCCCAGTGTCTTTGAAGTTTTCCCCTTACCTGGTTAGACTTAGGGGTTAGACTGCATCTCAGAATGGAAAGTCATGTGAGATATTTATTGCAGGACTGAAATGTTTTTTTTTTTAACAGCAAGTAGTAGAGTAAGCAGATATGTCTGTAGAAAATGAAAGGAAATGAAAGAAGAAGCACTTACATGAAACTACCTGAGACCAAATCTATTTTCTCCTAGTGAATCAGCTTACACATACTTATTCAGAAACTACTGTGCTCATAGCTCACACCTATTCCTGGTGCCAGGAATGCTTGAACCTGACTGTGATTTCTCCAGACAAATAATAGGGATATTAGGTACTTCTTGAAAATTATTATGACTCTGTCTAGACAAGTGCTTACCCATGAAGTCATAAGCTGCCACTTTAAAGTCAAAGAGATTCCTTATCTTTTTAAGGTTAACCAGGTGGTGAGGTGTCTGTTACATCTAGAGCTTTATGATTTCTCGTTCTCAGCACTTAGGCTGCCTTTTCAAATTGAGGCAGCTTTGCAGAATTTCCTTTGAAGACATGCAAATTGAGAAGGAGGATGTATACCTAGACTCAAGACAATTATACACATTTCTCCACTTCCAGATAGAAACCATTTTAAAGAAATAGAAATATTTTTAAAATTTTCTATTGGCCTTCCATTTGGAGTTTAGTGCTACTATCCTATTAATGGAGTACAGAAAAGAAGAGATCCAAACAAAAATAAGATGCAACCATAGAACTCATAAAAGTTTTCCTGGCCTTTATCCCTTTAATTCAGAAAGGCATAAAAGTGTGTGAGGTTACACTTTGCTCAGCAAATTTTTCTGTTTTGAATTTGTTTTGTGATGAACATGAGCATACCACAGGAAGAGTAGGTTTCAATTCACATATATATATATATATAAAAATATATGTATATATATATGTATATATATATATATATATATATATATATATATATCTGGCTCCCTACCCTTCCTGTCTAGTCAATGGGAAGATATAAGTACATTTACAAGGATATTTTTCTCATTCATTCTTTGACAGAGGTCCGAAATCAGATTAGCCATGATCTGCATCTACCCTCCTTTCCCCTTCATTAACTATATAGTAGATACATGAAGTAAGCTGAGAGAAATCCAAACCAATGTATATATATTCTAAGGTTTCAATTTTTAAACTCAAAATAGAGTACATATAATCTTTTAAATCTCCAATATTTAAATAGGCTGTCTTAAATTGACTTCTTCCCAGTCATATTGTATGCCAGAAAATGGAGCATACATGGTAGGTACTATGCCAGTGCAGGACTGGTAATTATTTGTACCGGTTTCTCATGCTTCTCCATCAGCAAAAGATTTGAATCGGGCATAGAATTTTTGTGCTAGACCTTTTATTAAATATAATTTATATTTTACTTATAGATTTTGGATTCATCTATTGGATCAAATTCATTCAACAGCGAATGAATCCAGCATTATCAATTTATAAAGCTTTTTGGAGTCATCTGTGCATAATTATCCGTACTTTTATGGATCAAAAAATATGCTCCTCCTCTGGCCTTTATCTTTCACTTTAAAATAACTGAATATGTCCATCACCAATTAGGAATAATTCTATCCCAAGCATAGATCTTGTAGACAAACCTGCGGCAAATTTGGCTGAGTTAAAAACTTCTGAATCAGCACTTCAATGTAAATTCTATTTCAATCTAAAATGTGGAGGAACTGAAGTTATTTCTGTAGCTGTTTAAATCAAATAACTATTTAAGGTGAAAGAATGAAAAACATCCAGCTTTAAAACCTTTTCACAAAGGAACAGTAAAGGTAGTGACTGAAATACAATGTTGCAGAAAGTCCCAGTAATGAATGTAAATCTCAGCTTCTCTCTCAGACACACACACACGCTCACCTACACAGTCCCCAGCATTAGTTACTGCACTTATATTCTGAAGAACTGTAAGCCTCTCTACAGCTATTGATCTGCAGACTTTCTGAAATTAAACTGCCACGTATCACTGTGTTCTTGATATGTTATTGATTTCCTTTGGAATGTTTTGAGGAAAAAAATATGACAGAGCTGTAGGACAAAGAGAAGTTCTCAGTTTTATTTAGTAGACAACTTGATTATGCAGCAGCTGACCACAACATTTTTGTTTCTTTCCCCAGCTTTCCTTTGAGAATTGCTGCTAAAATAATGGTATTTTTAGGGGTTAAAGTGTCCTCCTGAATCATCAAATCTTTATTGATCTGATTCACAAAGGTTCTGAGCCCCTCAGGTGGCAAAACATTCACCTGCTGCTTTAAGGCAGCTTTGACTTTGCTTTATATCCTTCAGAGACTGGTGTTAGTGGAAAGAACATCCAACACATCATAGAGCTGCCTCTTGTTTATAGGCATTGTTCAATTCACAGCCCTGATACTGCATTAAGTTGCACTCATCTGTAGCTTTCAGGGTCACCTTTATAAAAAGGAAAAAGTTTGTTCACAACCACTTTACTGCTGCAGTATCTTTGATTCAGAATATGGAATAGGGAAAGAGAACAGGAGAATTTTACAGTTGTAGATTAGATGGTTCTTTGCAGTTACACTAAAGTATTTATTTTTTGCCTTTTTATCAATAATTCCTGACCAAACAGCTCTTTGTTGCTTTCAATCTTCACAGCATTAACTTGTTATATTCACTATCACAGCTGATACCCATGCTTCTGGCTCTGGCTGTGACAGGGTAAATTTTCTTCACAGTAGCTTGTATGAAGCAATGTCTTGCTTTTGTAAAGAAAACAGTGTTGACAAAACATTGATGTTTTTTAGCTGAGCAGTGCTTCCAGAGTCAAGGCCTTTTCTGCTTCACACACTGCTCTGCCCGTGAACAGGCTGGGGGTGCATGAGAAATTGGGAGGGGACCCAGCCAGAACAGCTGACTCTAGCAAACCAAAGGGTTATCCCAAATCGTATGGTGTCATGCCCAGTAATAGAAGTTGCAGGAAAGCTAGAGGAAGGAGGGGATGTTTGGAATAGTGAGGCCCCTCTTCACTAGTAAAATAACAATTACATATGATGGAGCCTATTTTTCCTGGAGATGGCTGAGCACCTGTCTGCCCATTTCCTTCACCTGGAAATGATGAATAAATTCCTTCTTTTGTTTTGGTGGTGTGTACAGCTTTTGCTTTACTTATTAAACTGTCTTTATTTCAACCCATGGATTTTTGTGCTGTTCTTATTCTCTTCCCATTCCACTATGGGCAGTGAGCAAATGGCTCTGTGAGGTTGAGTTGCCTGAATTTACCTCACCTAATTGTTACCATCCAAATATTAAGAATTGTGAAGGAAAGCAAACCTATTCTAGCTCTCTGCAGTTCTCTCTACCATAAATCACTTACGGCCCTCACCTTACTATATAGAAAACATAGGATGAAGTTAGGTGATTAAGGTGACCATTAT
Organism: Corvus kubaryi; assembly: GCF_017639235.1. Taxonomy (NCBI): domain Eukaryota; kingdom Metazoa; phylum Chordata; class Aves; order Passeriformes; family Corvidae; genus Corvus; species Corvus kubaryi. The sequence continues at coordinate 33,099,488 of NW_024580667.1, read as the reverse complement.
ATTAAAGGTTCCTTCCAACCCAGGCCGTTCCATGATGCTGTGATCCATACTGTAGACAAAGTGGAGGTCAACACCTCCCTTTTCTTTCCCTGAAGAGCAGCTGTCTGAGCCACTTAATAATACCTCCCTCTAATCTTTTCCTTGAGTATAAAATTGCTTAACAGCTTCAAAGTCTTTGGATGGTGTTGCAGTACACAGTATCCTAAATCATATATCAGTAAGAAAGGACCATTTCAACCCCTCTGCCAGTACCATAAAAAATAATGGGCTTATACCACATAACACCAATGTATCCAGCACCTGCAGCCTGAATACATTTGTAAGAGTTCTCCATCAACATCACTATCACTCACTTGTGCTGTGTGCAATTTTTTTTCCAAATATTTGTTGTAAATATTTTGTCCCAAAATAATAAGATTCTCTCTCAGGTAAGAAAACATAAAAACCAACTATGATTCAATGTTTAATGAGTGTTTAGGAGAACCCTCTCCTATGAAACAACCTATGCTGTCATTGTGATTACGCAGAAAGACTGCCAACAAATGAGATACTGGTAAAAGTGTAAGACAATATGAATTTAATACAATAAAAATTGGTCAAAGGGAAAGAATAAAATTAAACACAAAGCTTTTACTGCAACTTTAAAGTTCTAGCAGATATATGGTTAATAATATGCTTTGAAAAGTAACGTAACTTCATTATCATTCTGAGAGCATCTCTCTTTTCTGGCATTTTATTGTCATACCTGTTGGTGAGTGTTTCAAAACATTTTCCTTGAATTATCGCCATATAAACAATTCCATTAAAATTTGTGTTAATAGTCTTTGTTTTAAAAAATCTGATATAGCTGAAGAAACTACTGTACATTGCTGGAAAAAAAAAATCTACATGGTCAATACTTAAAATTCCTTTTTAAAAAGGCAGCATTATTTTGAGACTAAGTAACAGCTGTATATCTTTTACAGCCATTCTATGGCATCACTGCCCACAGAAGTGTCTTTAAATTTCCAGACTGGAATGGAACTGTATCAAAAATGCAATTTCTCTTTGATTATTATATAAGATCATTGCTTGCTGATACAAGCATGGAGTCCTGTGTTTTCAAACCAAAAGTTGCAATAGTGGAATGCAGCAGAATCCTCAGATTCAGGTATCAGAATGGTAAGTCTACACCTACAGTAAAATGTTGGATATTTTAGTTTCTGGCAGAAATGATAATTATATTGTTTTCAGTATTCTCTGTCAGTATGTGACTTTCTGAGGGTTTATACAGTGACAGAAATAGATAATGGAAAGTTTTTAAAATGGGATGGAATTGACTTAAGTCTGTCTAAACTGTCCTTGCATTTACCACAGAACAGTAAATCATTACATCTTGAACTTCTCCACCCGCAGATCTCACATAAATACTTAGGAAATCTTCAAATGGTAGCATACTTGTGGTCAAAGAGAGGTTTTAAGCTTCCTGAAGCAAAGCTTGAACTTAGGACTTGTAACTACCACAGCACATATCTGAATACATATGAAAATCGTAGAATACAAAAGGCATGGAAAAAATTAAATAAGTATGGTAGAATTCTGGAAAAGTACTTGGAAAAGTACAAAGTAGTACATGTGGTTATAATCTCTCATTTTTTTCTTTCATGTTAAAAATTCTTTGTTTTGAATATCTGTTCTTGTGTATAGAGAGACTATCTTTTCTTGATATTTGTCTTCGCCTCTTACTGTCATCATAGGGACTTGCCCACTGTGCTATTTCCTGAAGATTATTTTTTAATTTTAATTAGTTTAAAGTGACAGATCAATCTGTTTTACTAGATCCAAAGGATCTAGTAAAAAAAAAAACAAACCTAGATCTGTTTTACTACTATCCAAACAATGATTTCTGAAGACAAATCAAGAATACCCAGTAACTATTCGGTAAAATTACCTGGCAAATCAGGCTTCTAAATAACTTAATCAAAATGCTATCTCTAAATAGGGCATGTGAAGTTTCTGAATGTACTTACAGATTTGAACTCTGAGCTGGATTGGTTTGGATTTAAAGAGGTAGTTGTTCACATACTTCTATGGGAAATATTTCTATATAGAGGTAATGCCTTTCTGCCTTTCTTGCAAATGAAACGTGGTAGATTGTTTATCTTGGGCTACTTTCCCTCTTGCTGCCCACTCCACACAATGCAGTTTTATGATGAAATGTCAGGTAAACTATTTTCACACACAAATTTAAATGTGTCTAAGTACCTTGTAGAACCAGAACCAGTTTCAGAATTTTAGAGGTTATTAAAATGACTTCCTAATATAAATTCATTCAAACCAATTAGTCTTTGTATATTTTATTTTCTTTCTTTGATGGATGTCACTGAGAGTGTATACTAAGTCACTATGTCACTAAGTGTATACTAAGAGTATACAATGTCACTTTTTAAGCTATAGCTAATTCTTTAAATAGCTGCCTTACATGAAGACTACAGTTGTTTATGCAATAATGAGATGTCTCGTGATCCAGCTGAGTTAGTGTTGAAATTGGTTAAGTAGGAGAGTCACTTAACTGTATTACGCTTAGCCTTGGTATGTACAGTTAATTTGTAACAGCTAAAACACATGCTCTTCCAATCCCTTCAATCCAGCCACGCAATCTCTCCCAAACTCATACTTTCTTGCTACCAGCTGATTAATCCTTATCATATATTTTTAAAAGGCCAGTTATGAAGTCAGACAAGGTAAAAAAGGTCAGTGAAGTGCATTTGGGTATTTTTCCCCTTCTTTTAGCATTAACAAAAAGGACAATTACTGTTTTAGAATTGCAGACACATTTAGCTAATTTCTACATGGTTGCATCAAAGACATTCCATTCTCTAATTACTGAAGTCTTCAAAGAAAAATACCAGGGAGTAAAAAAACCCCTGTCTTTCAACCATCATTGAACTTCTCATGCTAGTAGAAGTATAAGGGCAAAACCTACAAGTGCAAATATTGAAACACTGAAGCAGCATATGTTCCCTTTGCCCTTTAGTACTTAGATGATAAAAATCTAAACCATCACCCATTATCCTGATATACCACTTATTCTTTTTATTCTTTTGCTCTTCAGATGTGAAAGTTCTCTTCCAACCCAAATGATTTTGTGATTCTATGCTTGAACTATTTTTAAAAGAGCAGAATAATTTCTTCTGACACTTGTTACATGTTACTAATTCAAGGGTTTCAGAGGGACTGGAATATTTCTTTCAAAACCAAGAAGAAGAAAAACCTGGAAAAGTGAAATGAAGAGAGATGGGCCATGAAGGGAGATTACACTGACTTTTAGTTTGGTGGCCAAGTTGTTAATAAAATCAACATTGTGAAGAAATGAAGTTTAAAGTGCATGCAATGAAGATACATTCTACTTAGAAAAAGGAATGTAGCTACTGTTTATTACTCTTTTAAACGGCCACATTTAAAAAAAAACCCAAATATTTAAAATGAAAGCTGAAATTGACACTAAACCCAGAACAATTTGCTTTATAAATAGTCTCCCTCCCCACTGAAAATCAGACTTTACCAGTAAACAAAAAAAAGTCAGAACTGAAAACCGCAAGGAAGCATTGTTTTGCAAATAAAGAATAATTTGAAATTTTTGAATCTGCAAAACTGCATTTACTGTAGGGGAACTATAACAATATGTAATAAAAAAATGGAGGAGTGCAGTGTTTCTGATATAAAAGAGAGGATGATGACCAGGTTCTGTGATTATGAGACAAAACAGTTTATAGAACAAGCTTATTGATATTGAAGATATATTTAAAGAGATATTTATAAAGAGATAGGAAAGGTTAGATGAAAAGCATTTTATCATATTTAAAAGTGCCCAAGATTTTATTTAATGACAGTCTGCCCTAAATAGTATTAAAGTCAATTCAGCTCAATACTCAGATTTCCTAAATTGATATAAAGGGTCAACAGTGACTACAGATAAGGTCAATCAAATAATACAGTGATTATGTTAGTTTTCTGTTAATGGTTTCAATATTTCAGTTTTTTAAAATATGTGGTAGGAATATTAGTACAGTTTATTGACAGGCAATGCAGAATATTACATTTCCCACTGCTGTAGTGGGAAAAAAATCAGCCCCCAAACCCCTGTCCCTCCTGCCATAAAAAAGAAAACCACCCCTCTCCCCCCCCAGCTTGTCCCCACAATAATTTGTTTCTTTGATATTTGAGAAGCAACTAAATTGTCCTTAATTACAAGAGTGAAAACTTCCATTACCTGCATTTACTCTCGTGGACTCTCCCATGCATAATGTAATTGAAAAAAACAGTGTTATAGAAATGCATAATTTTTTTTCAGAAATGATAGTCAACATTTTGTTTTAATTAGTTGCAGATCTATTCCTTTCCCTATCCACTTGAAACAGAGAATAATACTTTCAGTTGTGGAAGGCTAGTAAAAGTATAGCTGACCTAAATATAATTAATGAGCACTGAAGTGAAGAAGGCATTAAAGATGAAGCTTGTTGATGACAGAAAACATTTGTTGCAGATTAATAATCTTGTGTTGATTGGGTTATTGGTGCTATTCCCAAAATGTGAGCATGACAATTTACAGGAAAATGAATACTTCTTTGTTTCCACTCTTAAATAGCAGTACGTCCTGACATAACAAAAGAAGTGGTTGACATGCCACATAGGTAATTTAGTTGCAGCTCCATTCCTATGAATCGCAGCCAAGTAATTAATCTTTTACCTAGGAGACAGTACTGAGGATATTAATAAAATGTGGGAACAATAATAATTTTTATATAAGGAAAAGAGAGTACATGTTTTAAGGGGGATTGATACTTTGCACAAATATGAAAAAATTGAATTTTGGTATCAGTGTAAGAAATGTCTAACTGATGGATGTTGCTACCATACAACAGTTGTACAGAGGAATGAACTGAACCTGGATAACTGCTTTTGAAATTTATAAGTGTTGCAATGATAGAATTTGTAGGAAGTTTTCTACTTTGTATGCACCATGTACTGTGTTCAATCTAATTGGTTTTTCATGGATTTGAAGACACATTCTACAGATAGGAGTGCATCTGTTTTCCCCAAGACACACATTATTCTGATTAAATATTTGAAATTAAGATGGAGTGATTTCATGTGTTAGTTTTGATAATGGTGGTTGGTTCGAAGAAAAAAAATCGGCAATCTCTTATAAATGTTTCAAAAATCTGAAGTGGCATGACTTTGTGACTAAAATTGTTTAACTAGCGTTTCCTGAAATACTAAGAATTAACCAAAGACCAGAATTTATATAAGAATCATATGGAAGTTTTGCACTATAAATTTTTTTTTTTACATTCATGCTTGATTTTTTTTAAATTGGATCAGTGTGAGAGCAAAGTAGTTAATTCTACTCTGTAGGTAAATTTTCCCGTTAATTTGCAATGTGTATTGACTCCTAACAAAAAAAGTAAAAAGTAGCCTTGTATTCTTTACAGCCTTTCTGCCTGAGAGTTTTTGTTTAAAAAACAGTTGCTCTCTACATCAGGATCTATTAACAAAGCCAAAGCAAAAAATACTCAAATTCTGCTACTTTCAAAAATAGATTCATAGAATAATTTGGGTTAGAAGGGACCTTTAAAGGTCACCTAATCCAACCTTCCTCGAATGAGCAGGGCCATCTTCAATGAGATCAGGTTGCTCAGAGACCTATCCAATCTGATTTTGAATGTTTCCAGAGTCCGAGTATCCACAACCTCTCTGGGCAGCTTCTTCCAGTGTTTCAACATCCTTGTTGCAAAAAAAGTTCTTTCTTATATATAGTCTGATTCTAATTTTTTAGTTTAAAGCCACTAACCCTTGTTCTCTCATAACAGACCGTGCTTAAAAATCTGTCCCCATCTTTCTTATAAGCCGCCTATTAAATACTGAAAGGCTGCAATAATGTCTCCCTAGAGCCCTCCCTTCTCCAGGATGACCAGCTCCAGGTCTCTCAGCCTGTCTTCAGAGGAGAGGTGCTCCAGCCCTCTGATCATCTCCATGGCCCTTCTCTGGACTTGCTTCAACATGTCCATGTCTTTCTTGTGCTGAGGACCCCAGAGCTGGATGCAGTACTGCAGGTGGAGTCCTACAAGAGCAGAGTAGAGGGGCAGAATCACCTTTCTCAACCTGTTGGCCACATAGAGTTAGGAAAAAAAAAAGGTTTTATGCCTATTAGAAAAATCAATACAAAAAAGATATTACTGACCTTTCCATTGAGCAGTGCTAGACCCTCCCTACTTGAAAGTAAGAAATTTGACATTTTCCAATTATTATTCTTACATTGGGTGCATGTTTTACTGATCTTATATAATCTACAAAATATTGGTCAAATGAAAAGGTGGTATAAAATGAGTTTGCTGGAGGCTTCTTAAATTTTTGCATCAAAAATCTCCAAAGACTGCAATGATGTGAGCTGGGTTTTCTTTGACTATTTCCCGAGGCTTCAAGGTACATAGCATACTAACATGGAAAACAAGGAAAGTAAATTTTATTATTTGCACCCTCCTGTATCTTCAGAATCTGAGAAGCAAAAGCTGGTTTGAATACAGAGAAAAGAGGAGCCAGCATTGAAAAAAATGTATAGTATGCAGGCTGAATGAGGATCTCACATAGACGGGGAGAATGCTTGGAAAATTAAATTAAGAAGTAACAGAAACATTGAATAAGGAAATAACAATGGAAATACAAATTTGAAAAAGTAAATATATGCACTGGACACCAGACTGGTGGTAGGAACGCAGACAGATTTTTGATAAGCCAAAATGCTAGTCCTTTCCCACAATGTTCTTCAGACAGTTCAGACGCATTAACTAAGGATCATATTAGGTGAAGACCTGTTTCTGTGTTCTGTCTGGTGCTTTCTAAATTTTTGTCTGGTAATATGGTTCACTGTTCTGTTGGAAGATAATCACATTTTAAAAAAGATCCTTTTTCTTCTCATTGGTGTTATTTTGAATAATTTTCTTTTAAATACTTGGATGTTTTTAGTGCACATTTACCATATGATCTCACATCTGAAAAATAAAACTGGTGTAGTGAAATTTTTTAGAAAGAGCACACAGGTTCTGAGAATTCAGACCTTCTGGAATTTCAAAAGTGTTTTCTCCCTGCTTCTTATCTGTCTGATACTTTTCAGGTTTTGGATTGGGACATCTGGAAAAAAAGCTTGACAAATGCAACTGACCTACTGACTTGTTACATTACTTGTTTAATATTTCAACTAGCATCAGAAGTAGCCTGCTGTTGAAATTCCATAATATATTCTGATGGTATAGATGGCTGGCTGGTATTGAACTTTATTAAATTATGAGCTTTTCTGAGAAAGAAAGACTGGATGAAGATATGAATATGTTGTTGATCCTGGTTTTAAATATTTTTATTTAAAAATTTAATATAATATTATTATGATTTTATAAATTCATATTAATAGCTACTTTTCCAAAACTTTTGATGGTGATTCTTTGAGCGATCCTAAACCACTCACTCACAAGAGAATATAAGGGCAAGATTTATCTCACCTATCTTTAGCCACTTAAAAATTAAGAATCTTATCTGCTCTTAGTTAGTAGGATGAAATAAGCATTTTTCAAGAGCAAATTATTCCATATAAAGTCAATCATTCACTCTATTCTAAGACTGCATGAATCATTACTAGGATGTGATCTGAACATTTCCCTCTCCATTGCCACAAAAATTAGCTTAGAGTATATTAACATAAAGTAAAATATTCATTAGGAAAGGCACATCTAACACTAGCTGTGCTCTTTGTTTCCAGAGAAACTTACATTTTGAAAGACACTATTTTGCTGATTATAATAAAACAAAATCAAATGTCTTACAGTAGTAGTAAAAGTATTAATGTCAACGACATTGTACATACTACACAGAGAACACTTGAAATGTGTTAACGAGGAAGAGACTGAGGTCACTGCTCTAGCTGCTAATTTAAGATTATTCATTTTGGCAAAAGCCGGATGACATAATTCAACAGAAATTTCAAACATTACATTAGGTAGAGCTAAGTGCTTCTGCTATAGAATTTACTTTACAGTTGTAATATTTTTTCCAGAGGGAGAGAGAATCAAGTCACGTTCCTTTAATCTTAACTATATACACATGAAAAACAAAAGCACTGCAGATGTTTGATTCCTAAAAGAAATATAGCTTGTTTGGTTTCATGCTTTCTTTTTTAATTATTATTTTTTATCATTATGAATGATAGAGTTATTCAAGCCATTCTATTCATAACATAGATGAGTTCTCTTATTGAGAGAGATAAAGGAATTTGGCCCCTACTTAGAACTCTTCTTTTTTTTCACTATACACATTAATTTTAAAATTTAGTTTTTGTGTTTCTTTTGCAAATAAAGGTATAATGACTGCTTACAGGCTTCTAGCTGTTCATTATCAAAAACCTGGGGGGGATGGGAGTACCCCAGGTGATGATCAAGATATTAAATTTTTGCCTACCTAGAGCTCTGACAATAATGAAAAAAAAAAAAAACTTCCTGAAAATTTTGTTGTTTGATACTAATGTAATGATATTTCACCGTGAATAGGAAAAGCCGATCCTCTTTTGAAAACATTCACAGTATAAAAATTCCAACTTTAGATTTCATTAAGGCATTCTGTAAGAAGTATCTTCTTGTTTGCTTCCTATCTAATTCCTATCTTGTCATAAAATTAGAGAATTATTAAGGCTGGAAGAAGCCTCCATAGTCCTCAAGTCCAACCTTTGACTGAACACCACCTTGTAAACTAAACCATGGTACTAAGTGCCACATCCAGTTGTTTCTTGAACACTTCCAGGGATGGTGCCTCCACCACTTCCTTGAGAAATCTGCTTGACAACCCTTCCAATGTAGAAATTCTTCTTAGTGTCCAACCTGAACCTCCCCTGCAGCATCTTGTCTAATTTTGAGTGAATAACTGGAAGTCAATGCATATGATGATAAGCAGGTGACGCATGTGTCAGTGTAGGTGGGAGGGGAAGGAAAGACAAGACATTGGAATATACAAAGCACCCTCAGCAACTGGGCACTGACAGCAGAACTTTCAGAATTTTCACTAAAAGAAAAAGTTTAAGAAGTTACGAGCTTTGCAGTACAGATGTTAAATGTATATTTAATTAATCTTTATACTATTATAGTTCTTTTTAAAAAACCCACAAATTCTATTCTTGTCCTCTTTGTTATCTATAATTTTACTTCACAATTTGTATCCAAAGTTATCTAAGACTTTTTAATTTTTTCTGTGAACCAGAATATCTTCAGATAGTGAAATACTAATTCAAAGCAGAAAACCCCAGAAAAACATTAATTTCTTAGAGGATGTCTGTGCATTTTCAGGCTTTATGCCGCTAGACAGCAGCAAGGAACCTACATGTGCTTGAAGTCCTAGTAAAAATGAGCTGTGAAGGTGTTCAGGGGTCTGGCTTCAGAGTCTGATGATGTGATAGCCTGTTGACCACAGCTGGATTGAATTGAGCATTCAGGTGGAATACAGCCAGCTGGTGATGGGGAGGTCTGCCTCTCAGACAAACCTACCAAAGGGAAATCTCAGGTCCAAGTAACCACAAATTTGAGGTTCTCATATTTTGCTGGGTTGTTGGCAGAACCAGCTTAGTTTTATGATTCAGCGTTTCTGTCCTCAGTCCTTAGTGACAATTGCATCGTCCATTTCTCTTGTTAAACTATCAAAGTTTTTTTCCTGATTTGTGTTTTGCTCCTGATTATCAGGTCAGATGGGGTCATTTTTAGGTATTTGTGGTAACTACTCAGTCAAACATCAAAATACCATCTTCACTTACATTTTCTAGAACAATATAAAAAAAAAGGGGAATTAATCTGTATGGGACTTCCCTGTCTTCTTTCCCTTTCCTCCTTTCATATCCCTGAAAATAAGAGCAAGGAGCTAAAACCTCAGCTCTATCCAAGTTACAGAGAATGCTGTCATAGCAATTTTTATGTAAAAGGTTTCAAAGTATGTCTTTGCACATTCCAGTTCATAGCTATCCCACTGGAACACATGGAGGTCAGTCCTGATTTATGTCAAGCGGCTGTGGTCACAGAGAGCTGAAAACAAAGCCCACTAACAGAAAAGGCTTTTCTTTTTTTTTAATGGAAAAAAATAGAAGGAAAAAAATTGATGTTAAAGTCTCTGTGGGAGGTCTATGCACAGGCTATTTTGTCTTGATCAAGGAAGATCTTCCTTAGCAACCCAAGGGCCATCTAAATATAAAATATATTTGTCAATCTTCAAAATAAATTTCTACCAAAACTGGCTACTAAAGCTCTCTCTCAAACTGAGCAGATAATATGCTTCTTTGAGTATTATTTTCTATATTGCTAGTCACAGAAGATGTAATATCCTGTGCCCTACACATTAACAGGACTGTTAATTGTGTTAGGACAGAGAAAACATAATCAGAGTAGTTCACAGAGAGACCAGCTGATATAAAACTTTATGTAAGATAGAGGAATTTTTTTTTAATTAAATTTGATTTTACAAAATGTGATAGTGGTTCAAATTACTTGAGCATCAGTCGACAAATGAGTGTATTAGTTGTGTAGAGGCAATAATGTCCCCTCTGCCTTTAGTGTGTAGATTGTCTTCATTCTGCACTACATTTATTACGAAAAACTGTCTTATCCTCATCTTTATTATCAGCCTGTGTATGGTAGCTGTATGTCTGTTCATCATTGCTCATTATAATTCTCCATTGATTAAAAACACTTTGGAAAATTAAACCTGTTCCTCAAGCTTGGACAAAAACATCTTCAGTTCCTGAAAAGTCTTTTCACTATGGCAGGAGGTTTTAAGAAGTAATTCCTATCTACGTTCCTTTCAGAAAAGTATTCTTGAGAAATGACATGTACTATGGTACTGGAAACTTTATCTTCCTGTCAGAGCTGATGTGGTAAAGTCAACTAAACACGACAAAAACACACCTCTTGTAAGGGTGGAAGGTGAATCGGTGCACAGGGGAAAAAAGATGAAAGTAGCTTTCAATCTCAAATTATTTTGGAACAAGCACTGATGTGCTAGCCAGTCTTAGCTGGCTAACATGATGAGTGCCAGGCCTAAGAATATTGAATATATAAGAAAAGTTAAATAAGTTTGGAACTGAAACACAGAAACCCCCCTCCCCCCC